>NC_136482.1:166597432-166719932 GCF_053919585.1 Euprymna scolopes | reverse complement strand
ATATATATATATATATATATATATATATATATATAATAAATTCCACAGCAAAACAACGTCGCAGCTCACAAGAGCCATGCCAGTCAACGAACCAGAAGTCCAAGACTCGAGTTTCGCCCTCATTTGGGCTCATCAGTTAGACACATCCGAACTCAGGATTCGAAACCCGAGCCTCTTGCATGGTAGACAAGCACTCTACCAACTGAGCAAACGCCCCGCACACAAGAATTTCTATTAACCAACACAGATCAAGCAAACCCCGCCGAAATCGGACTGTGAAATGAACCTACTTCATCTCGACAAGGGACGCGGCCATCCAACCAGTCAATAACCCAAGCCGATGTCTCACAAGTAGGAGCTTTTAACTCGAAAGGACGCCGCCATCCAGCAATGCTAACCAAACGAGCAACTTATCATAGGATTTTCAGAATGTGAGAGATTGTATATGATAAATTCTACAGCCAAACAACGTCGCAGTTCAGAAGAGCCATGCCAGTTAACGAACCGGAAGTCCAAGACTCAAGTTTCGCCTCATCAGTTAGACACATCCGAACTCAAGATTCGAAACCCGAGCCTCTTCCATGCATATACATATATATATATATATATATATATATATATATATATATATATATATATATATATATATATATATATATATATATGTCCACACGGACAAAAAAACACGTTGGGTTATTTTGCAAAGGCAAAGTAATATATATATATATATATATATATATATATATATATATATATATATATATATATATATATATATGTATATCAACAAAGAAGCGATTGTTTTTCGGTATCATTTTTCTTTTAAACCTTTTAACAGGAGTTCACATCGATTACTAGACTATTTTGTCTGTCTAATTAATACACAACTGGTCATCGTTCAGCATTTTCCTTACTCTGCTGGGCGCCTTAGTTACGCGGCATCGTGTCTATTTTGGGAAAGGGGATTATTTTTATGAAAACATTACTTAAGCTATTTCGATTCTGACCAAACATATAAACTTTCTTTCTTCATTGCTATATAGTCTCTTCAGAATACCATTTCTTTTTTTTTTTTTTTTAGACAACAAAGTTATTTTTTTGTTTTACTCCAACATCGTTTATTAGCTAATGTTAAAACATCTATTCTCTAAAACATTCAAACTTTGTCATTTATTTACGTCTGTACATGAAATCAGCTTTAGAACTTTAGTAATTTATGTTTTATTTTACTTCGGTTGACGTTCTCAGAAATCAAGTGGTCCACAATCTGGGGTTAACGCTTGAACTTTATATGAGATACATAGATATTCGAATGTTCCATTAAGGTTCTTTTTCTCTCAAATACAGAGTTAATAAAGAAATTGAGAACATAATTTCCCTTTATTCAATTAACCATTTTCAAATGTTGTAGTATATCTTTCGTTTAGGTCTCATGGTCTACTGGATACCAGGACAAGAATTATTTTATTCTGGTGGAGTATCCAGCTTCGTGCTGTTATTTAAGATAACATCACTTGGAGAAGGTGTAACATTCCTCATAAAAGCTAATGTAAGCTAGCCATAGTGAAAAGATCTTATTTGGGCAGCGAATACTATGTGACTTTGAATATTTGGTCAGGGTATACTTCTAAGGAAAAATATCCTCATGCCAGCTTGTTCTGACAAACCCCTGTACAGAGAGACCTTAGACAATCGAGAACAGTGTCTCGTAGAGTTCTTTTCCCTTTTTTTTTTTTTCATTTTTCTTAAACTTTTTCTTCTAGGGGATGGGGCATCCAACCAGATGTCTGACATTTACCTCTATTTTAGTGAGTCCAACCAAGAGATCTTTTCAGGATTCTACCCGTCCCTTTCAGTGCAATCGTTTGTATTTCACTTGCACTTGGTTCACCGGGTATGCTTGCTGTGGTTTTGTGTGTATATACAAATAAGTATTTAAAAATTCTTCAACTTTGCTTTTTGCTTTGAAGTCTTTTATATTACTGCTTGACAATTCTTACGAATAGAAATATGTAACGAATTCACGTGTAAGAATTACAAAAAACTGTACAACCAAACTTATTGTGAAGTTTTGTCACGTCGGGGTCACCAATTTATTAATGTGTACGATTGAATAATCATTAAAATGTTTTATTCGTATAAATATGGAGTCAGTTCGTTTAAATGTTTCCGAATCGAAATAGAAGTAAGTTTTCTTTTTTTTATTGTGTGTGGAAATCACTTCAGACAATGCATGAACCCGCTTTATGTAAGTAGCTAACAAGAACGAAATATGATTAAAGAAAAGACAGGAGATACCTATTGACCTTAGTCTTGCAAAACGATGAAGGCTATAAGTAGGAGGAAAACAGTCAGAAACAAGATCATTCCACGTCTAGAGTTCTTAAAAAGAAGCTAATGGAATAGGATCGATCAATGAGCAAATCGAGCTGTAACAAAGGAAGCAGCGTATAATTACTCATAATGAATACCCTATAAATATGTATATACTTCTGAGACTAGTAAAATAACGTTTGTGAGATGAAGTTATTTATCATTATTTTTGTCTATTTATTGCATTTATTATTAAATTAAATTTTTAATAAGAAGAAATTAGTAAGTATTTTATGTGGACGAAAGTTCAGTACTGATAACAGCGGTCATTTAACCCATACGTTGGCATGGCAACGGTGCTTAACGGGAAATATAGTTATGTTTACATTGAATACTAAATTTCGAACGTTTTATGAGGAATTATGAGGATTATGTCTGTGTAAAGCTATTAGTTCGGGTTTTCTAATCATTGTGTTATGTGCGGTTATATATATATATATATATATATATATATATATATATATATATATATATATATATATATATATATATATATCAACAAAGAAGCGATTGTTTTTCGGTATCATTTTTCTTTTCAACCTTTTAACAGGAGTTCACATCGATTACTAGACTATTTTGTCTGTCTAATTAATCCACAACTGGTCATATATATATATATATATATATATATATATATATATATATATATATATATATATATATATATATATATATATATATATATATATATATATATATTTGTAGTCAGCGACATACAGTCCTGTTTCGTTGTATCACAACTCATCAATGCCGCTAGACTAGCATCTCTCCCAAGCCAAGGATTGAACCTGGAACCGTTGTGTTGACAGTCGGCAGTTCTCCCATTCGACCACAGAAGCGACGCCCGCAAATAAATAGAATGTCTATTTAAATAGACATCCGCCACCAATATATATGTGGTCGAGTGGGAGAACTGCCGACTGTCAACACAACGGTTCCAGGTTCAATCCTTGGCTTGGGAGAGATGCTAGTCTAGCGGCATTGATGGGTTGTGATACAACGAAACATATATATATATATATATATATATATATATATACATGTTTATATATTAAATCCTTTATCTTTCGAGACTGAACGTGGGTAGCGAATCATTGTATTATTTGTATATATTAATACATAATGTTTCGTTATTTATTTATTTTTTAATTTTTGATCTTACTGGAAAATATTCGAGACAATCTAATCAGCAGAGGCAATTGTCAGATGTAATAAACCGATTACAAGATCACATACTAGGTTGAGATATTTTTGCTCACATTTTTTTAAGATACTAGACTACCCGTGACCCGTTTGGTCAGTATGTTATATTAGCTATGGAATTAATGTATGAGCGTGACAGTTGTGACGTAAAGAAAATAGTTTTTTTGTGACATAACGGAAACATTTCTATGAAAGTATATTAAAATGAAAAAAGAATATAGATAGATTTCTATGAGTTGTTCTGTTTATAATTGTTTATTTTCGAAAAAAAACTTACAGCCATTGAATTATAAGTGATTTGCCATACTTATAGGTAAATGTGCACTGAACAGATACCATAATACTTAAAGTGTAATTCAAATTTTCATATGCCTTTTTTAAATTTAGTGGAAAATACAGAATAGTTCAGAACACTCTCCCCATGTTTAAGAATGGCTTTTGAAATAGAAAATGAAAATAAAATGTAACTTTTTTTCATTTATTTTAAACAAACATTCATGACCCATTGGGTCAAATATTTCATTTATATGTTAATGATGAGATCAATAAAACTAATTAACACATTCCGGAAATGAACGATGTAAAACAAAAAGCAGAATGTATTAATAATTGCTTATTTGGATAATTTAAACGCGAAAAAAATAAACAATTGGGACGCTGAAAACGTACACAGTGAACCCATACGGTTTATCGTCGAGTTGATTATTTATGCTGTTATGGGTTTATGTTTGTGTACGTATGCGCAACCGGAAATCGTAAACTGGATGTTGGGTTACAACACCCGTTACAAGGTCGTTTAAGTTTTATAATTACATAGATTACCTTTTGTTTTGTATTCTTTCCTGTTAGTTATTAGTAGTGTTTTATGATGAAATAATAACTGAATTGTGTCTACAATCATTTAATGGGGAGGTATTTATTAATCAGTTGTGAAGGAAAACCATGGATTAAATAAAAGTTCTGTTGTAAAATTTCCAAAACAGGTACATGGTAAACAGCTACCAACACGATTTATTTTCCGCTACGAATATGATCCTATATAATTTTTTTATTTCTACTTTTTTTTTTTTGTTTTATGAAAGTTATAAGTATCTCTAGGATTGAAACTGCATTTTTTTTCTTGGTTTATATATGAATAGAAGTTTCTTTTGAACACATATTAACACATACGTAATACCGCATAAAAATGGCTAAAAATATAAACATATTTGTCGCTCCTGCAAAAGCCCTTGATACAGTTGGGCGAAACGTTTAGTAATTGTGTCTTCTTTTCCAACTTTTAAGTCACACCGTTACTTTGTTTTATCATTTTATGATCACGCACACACGCACACACACACGCGCACGCACACACGCACACACGCACACACATATATATTCACACACATACATATATATATGTGTGTGTGTATGTGTGTATTTGAATGAATATGTACATCTCAAATTTACTAGATTATTTAATTATTTAACCAATCATTTTTTCAAATCAAAAAATTTGGCATAATCACAGCATATTTTATCTTCATACGAAAGAGCTTTGGACGAGGTCGCTATACATCTTATGAGATGACTGACCAGTTTTTATGATTTTAGTTTCAAATGAACAGCTATAGCCTGATTGTCACAGCTGATAAATTTCAAAACTGCAACGTGGACGTGAAGACACTTTAGAAGAACGATACGCAATATATTCTGCTTTAAATTCGGAAAAATTCCACATAAATGCTTCAGACAGCTTTTATAATATCTTGCATGAATCGAGCATCAGTTTTTGAGTGACATCAAGGAATCAAGGAAAGCAGGTAGTCTGTAAGGGGTGAGGAGAGGTGTGGGAGGTGTAAAGAAGTCAGAACATCAGAGTTGATTGGCCAAATAAACACTTACATGAATAAGGACCGACATGTGTCTATAAAGACAAATTTGATGTCAATGAGGCAACTGTCCACACAATTATTTGTGAGGGACTGAAAATGCGGAAGATTTGCGAGAAGTCTGTCCGAAGGGTGCCCTATCCTCATTACAGACTATTTGACTAAGGCAGGCATCCAGACAGTTCTTCACTGTAGTCCAGACCTTGCTACCTGTAACTTTTGGTTATTCACTAAGCTGAAGGAAAACCTTTGAGGCTGTCGTTATGAGACAATTATAGAAATGAAAGAGGCTGCGACCAGAATCATTGACACGCTCACACAAGAAGAATCCCATGGGGTCTTCCAAGAAGTGGTTGAAACGGTACAACAAGTGCATTTCCGCTGGAGACTAAAGTTTCATGTGTGTATTATCACTATAAGTGCCCATAGGAAAAATCTGGAAACTAATTCAAGATACCTCTTAATTGTGCCGAAGTTTTTATTTTGAAAACAGTATTCGTGGTACAATGAATAAAATCTTGAACTTTAGAATCTCGTGACATTGCTATTTATTTTTATATGCTTGGCATCAGTCACTGTCTTTAAAACACTTGGAATTCCTAAAGAAAATATACAGAAGTGCATATTTTCAAAGACACACACACAATCCAATAATTATAAAAGGAACTGGACTTAATTTGAAAAAAAATATAGTGCAAATATACCCGAGACAACAAGTGCAACAGATATTCAAAGGATTGTATTTAAATTCTAGATTAGATTCAAATAATCTAAAAATAAATCTGTTGGTTGGAATATGTGAGATAGCGGGTGAATATCTCCCATTTGCTAGAATGTCCCATCCAAAACTTGAACGTATTGATAAGAAAATTGAAAAAAATTACCCCCCATATATATATATATATATATATATATATATATATATATATATATATATATATATATATATATATACTAGCAGGACCTGTTAACCAGCGTTGGCCGGTGAAAGCATGACACAGATCTTGAACAGAATCATTAAAGGGCCGCCCCCTCGAAATCTTGAACGTACTGATAAGATAATTGTTAAAAGCTACCCCCATAAAATGCGGAGGGTAAAAGTTTATAGCAGACATACAAATAAACACAAAAAAACTCACACTAAGACATAAAAAGGTCCTCTCCATAACTAAATAATTGTTTGGCTTGTTAATGTAGATAAATACATGAAAAGAAATTTTATATTCTATAAAAAAAATGGCAATAGATGGTTCTGTTTATCTTTCGTTTATCAGAAATTAAATTACACAATTATGCACGAAAAATTGAATTCCTGGTACAATTCTTTGATTCTATATGACTCTTAAGCAATGTATTTGAATAAATACCGATGGTGAACACTAGTTGAGCTTTGATTTTTTTTTAGGCTTTATGATGGTTGGCGTACATTTGAATAAGAATACAACCATAACATTTCTGGTAGAAAAACAAACAAGCTGTTAAAAGTGATCTTTTATAATTTTGTATAAGAACGTAATAAAAACTGTATAATCTGTGACTTATTTCCTGTAAGAATACTTCATCAACTAATCATGGTTTTAGAAAAACTGATTTTTGGTTTAATCTAACGCGTTATGGTTTCGAATTGCGTTTGAAATGGAGGTGAAGGATAAATTTAGCATTTATTATATTTTAAATCAGACGATCTTGTCGTGTTGCCATTTTACTGGACAGTAAACAGAAATAATTCATTCTATCAATTAGGAGTATTTTTTTCCTATTTTAGACGAAATAGTTAACTTGATTAAAGTTAAAAAATGGCGATGTAATTGCACTAGATAAAGATTTCTGTTTCGGTTTTAGTTTGGCTAGTTTTGTTTTGTCTTTTCCACAGAATCCTTAAAATTACATTCAGTTCTCTCTAATATATACACATATTATATATATATATATATATATATATATAATATGTGTGTGTATGTGTGTGTTTGTGTGTGTGTCAAATTTTAGTCATTCGATAAATTTAAACATTTATTACGTGAAGTAGTCAAATTTAAAATTAAAAGATTTTTTATTATTCTATACATTTGAAATATTATAACTCCTTATCCTATAGTATTTCGATATCTGCCATCTCTTCAGAGGAGAAAATATTAGCAAATGATTATGATGATTCACACCTTATTTGCTAAAGTCAGTGAGACCTGGAAAATCACAAAAGTTTTTTTAAGTATTTAAATGTCACAGAGTAAGGGGATTTAATGAAAAGGATATAAAAATTCACATCCAAATTGCATGGTAACATCCGAAGTGACTGTCTTTTATAGCAGTGTGTAAGTTCCCTTACTCTATGACATTTAAATACTTAAAAAGCTTTTAATTGTGATTTTCCATGATTAACTTATTTTAGCAAATAAGGTGTAAACCATTAAAATCATTTGCGAATATTTTATCCGCTGAAGAGATGGTAAACATCGAAATCCTATATGATAAGGAGTTATAATATTTCAAATGTATTCTTTGTCTTACATAGAATAATAAAAACCTTTTGATTTGAAATTTAATCATTTCATATTTTAAATTTATTGAATGACTAACATTTTCTTTATTTGCTTTATCTTGTATATTGAGCAATTTTTATTTAGATGGGATTGTCTTTATAGAATATTAATGCCAATAATATTTTGTAAGACTTATAATCACAGGTATCCTTACCAGTTGATTGATAGATAATTCTATTCTAAAGTATGTATATATATATATATATATATATATATATATATATATATATACATATATATATATATATATATACATATATGCATATACATATACATATATATATATATGTATATGTATATGTATACATATACATATATATATATGTATATGTATATGCATATATGTATATGTATATATGTATGTATATATATATGTATGTATATATGTATGTATATATATATATATATATAACATAATTTAGTAATTTAAATTGTATGATGTGAAACGGTTTAATTTCAAATCTAGAATTTTTATTATATGCAAGACAAAGAATACATTTTAATAAGAATAATTCCTTAACATATAGGTTTTCAATGTTTACTACTCTCCCCAGAGGAAAAAGTATTAGCAAATAGTTAATAAATGCAATAAACATGGAACATCAGAATTAAAAATTTTAAAAGTGTTTAAATCATAGAGGAAAGAAATTAGATATTGGTTCGAATGAAAAGTGTGTTGAACTTCATATCGAAATTGAACGGTAAATCCTAAAGTGAGAGTTTTTGTTAGCAGTAAGATAAATGGATCCATATATATATATATATATATATATATATATATATATATATATATATATATATATATATATATATATATATATATATATATTGTATATTGAGCAATTTTATGTTGCTGAGACTGTGTTATATAAAATATTACATCTGATAATATTTTGTAAGACCGCAAATCACTAGATTCGTATATCAGTAGATATATTTCATTTCATGATTCTGAAGTGTATATATATATATATATATATATATATATATATATATATATATATATATATATATATATATATATATATATATATTGGTCCTGGATATGACCTTAAACTATATCCAGTGGTGAGGCCCCAGCTTGCGGGCTTTGGGGAGTGTGTACCCACCCTTTAATTGCCATTGCTCCCAGGTCCACTCTGACCCAGAGTGGTAGTACCTGTTAGGGTCCCAACTATTTAAATAGAAACCGACTTGCAAAAAACAAATATAATCTATTAAAAAAAAATTTCTTCCGAATCTTTGGATTCGGCATTAAATAACCTGAAAAGGGTTGATATGGCGTAAAACAAAAACAACTAACATATATATATATATATATATATATATATATTTTTTTTTTTTTTTTTTTTTTTAGAAATACTCATTGAACGAATCCAATTATTTATACGAAAGTGCATTTTTACCTAAATGCGAGTTGGGAATAATTTTCCCTTTGACCAATTTGGTACCCCCTAAATGGGAAGCGGCATTTATATATATATATATATATATATATATATATATATATATATATATATATATTATTTTTAAAATATAATTATCCACTGACACGTGTTTCGTCGTCTACGACTCATCAGAGTGGCTGAATCTAGCGAGATTCGAAATCAGAACCCCATGATAAGAAGCTTAAAATTGAAGATTGAACATATCATTTATCTCCGTTATACAGCCCTATGTGGTCTTCTCGTCGTATCGTCAGCATCCCTCCATATTATATTATCCCTAATAATAGTATTCATTGCTCCTTTTTTTTCGTCTGATGAGGTGGTTCTCTCTAAATTGGAGATTGCACTGAAACATGTATGCACATATTTAACCAATAATGTTCGTATAATTGGCGCAGTAATCGGCCGAGTGCTCCTTAATAGACACGGAGGTCCTAGTGGATCTACATCTAGGAAACCAAGCTATACAACCAGAATGTGTATATATATATATATATATATATATATATATATATATATATATATATATATATATATTTAAAAAATAATTGGACCTACATCTAGGAAACCAAGCTATACAACCAGAATGTGTGTATATATATATATATATATATATATATATATATATATATATATATATATATATATATATATTTCAAAAATAATAAATAAATACGTCAAAAAAAAAATGGGCGACTTTCTAAGAATAACACCGGATCTCCGAGGCGGAGACGTTAACCTTAATATCGTTTAAAAAAATCAACAGCAAAAAACTACGTATCTCTATAATACAAAGCTGAACGTCTGTGTGTGTGTCTGGTCACGAATAGGCTCCTATATGGTTGACTATTATAGAAAACTGATCACATAATGATAGAACATGTATCGAGACACAGGAATGAGTATGTTTGATCTGGCATGATCTGATGATTCATTAAAATTGTGGGATCTACGTACGCGCCTAGTCCACAAAGTATGGAAATAAAAAACAAAAAAAAAACGTTTCCAAGTGTTTTTGATATAGATGTAACAAAAATAATACTTAGATAAATACTTAAATAAGGATGGTATAATAAAATTGTGGGGTCTGCGTTCGCGCCTAGCCTCCATAGAATGGAAATAGGCACAAATTTTAATAAAGACTTATCATATCTATTTGCGTAAGTATACTTTGATAATCATGTTTCAGTTTATAGAAACATGGTATAATAAAATTATGGGGTGTTCGTTCACACCTGACCTCCATAGAATGGAAATATGTCACAAAGTTTAACAAGTTTTTTTTTAATATAGATCCACAGAATATTGTGATAAGTGTTTCAGTGTGAACAGGTATGGTATAATAAATTATGGGGTTTATCTATTTTATTTTTACTTTCATCATATTTTGCTTTGGTTTTGATACCCCCAAATTCGAAGCTATCCCATTACAATCCTTCCTTTTCATAACCTATCATACTTTCATAAATCAGAGTCCATTTTCTGTAGGCTATTTTTGAACCAAGTCAACGACGGGTAGTTTTGCTAGTATATATATATATATATATATATATATATATATATATATATATATATAACATTTTTTGTTGTTTTCTTTTAAAAAATCCCTCCCACCCTCTCTATAAAATGTATTAAGTGGATTGCTACTACCCCCCCCTCTGGTTTTTTTGACGATCGAGGCCCGATTCTTTTTTCTTTATTTATTTCAGTATCAAAAATGTAATTGTCTAGTTTAGATGCTTGAAAATACCATAAGGTTGAAATAAATTATTGCATCGGCAATTATGTAATTTTCGTGTTATATTTTTATGTTATTGCTCTGTTTACCACATTGAGCTCTCATACCCGGTTTACCTCTGGAATTATTCCATTATAACACTATATATATATATATATATATATATATATATATATATATATATATATATATATATGTATATATACAATATATATATATATATATATATATGTATATATACAATATATATATATATATATATATATATATATATAAATATATATATACATTAACAACCATATATATGATTAGGTTTAGCAACACTGACAATCGTATAGATAAAAAAAAACATGTATACATATATGCGCGCGCTCGCCCGCACGCGCGTGTGTGCCGTGATGTACCAATAGCATTTTGTTTTATAGCTTTGTAAAAACAAAAAGAAAAAAATGTAACTATGAAAGAACATTCATTCACAGCTAAAATGATCTTTGCCCAAGCATAAAACAAATAGAACATCTGAAGACGAACTTAATGTACTAAAATATTAAACAAAAAAGAAAACTTGAAAAATAATATGTTGATAACTACACTTCTTTAAACACACACACACACACACACACACACACACACACACACACACACACACATATTCTTTATTTTATTATTCAATATATATATATATGTGCGTGTGTATGTGTGTGTGCGTGTGTGTATGCGCGCTCTCAACAGTTATTATAAGACAAGGTTGAGTGCATCACCGTGAATATAGCAATGCCACAGTTTGACGAGAACCTAAAAAAGTCAAGTAGTACTGCTAAGACGCTCTGGCTAAATGGTAATGATGATTTTCCCATTAACCAATTTGCTACCCCCCTCCCCATATGGGGAGCGGCATATATATTGTTTTTAAAATATAATTATCCACTGACACGTGTTTCGTCGTCTACCACTCATCAGAGTGGCTGAATCTAGCGAGACAACATATATGCCGCTCCCCATGTGGAGGTACCAAATTGGTTAAATAATTGAATTCATTCAAAACGTACCACAAAAAAAAAAAACAAAAAAAACAAAACAAATAACATCTAAGTAAATCGCAATAAACAGTCGTGCGAGATGGACGAGCGCCACGAGCGGTAAGAGTTTAGGCTCATTACCGTGGGGTCCCGATTTCGAATCTTCCTGGATTCAGCCACTCTGATACGTCTAAGACAACGTAACACGTGTCAGTGGATAATTGTGTTTTTAAACAAAGGGAAAACTCGAATTTAGGTAAAAATGCACTTTCGTAAATGATTGAATTCATTCAAAACGTATCACAAAAACAAATAACATGTATATATAGAGAGAGAGAGGGAGAGGGGGAGAGAGGCATGCAGACAGAGCAAGCTCCTTACATTACATACGGTGGCCACATGTTTTGTCTGGTGCGATTTACATCAATATAATAAAGCGTTTTCCAACGAAACATATAAAATATAATTAAACCTATACTCTCTAGTTCTTAGACAAGGTTAAAAAGAGAGTCGCCAACCTAGTAGGTCCTGACTCCTGAACTATCAACTAAACTTCAACCTCTGACCCATCGCCGAAACGTGGCATCCTTCTGCCTGTTTTACAAGTATTTAAATGGCAAGTGGTCTGACGAATTCCGAGCACTAGTACCCCCACTCGATGACAATATACTCGACAATAGCAAAATCCCACCCCTACACTGTAGAAATTTCTAGATGCAAAAAAAAAGCCTTCTACTCAAATGGTCTTTTTCCTGCTTCACTTTGGAATTCCCTTCCTGACTCCAGTTCCCATGATTGTACTGACATGCAGAAATTCAAGTGTAATGTGAACAGACATCTCGCTGTCCAACTCCATAAATAGTATCCGTGCAAATATGATCCTAAATAGTACCCCCTCACGAATAAGTGGCCCTGTGTCTTTTTTTTTTGGGGGGGGGGGTGAAACGTCAATAAATAATTTTAAAAAATGAGAGTACTATTTTTAAATCACTGAAAATGCTAATTTCAACAATGATCCTTATAAAACTGGTCCTTTGATCTGAAAAGAGGTAGAAACCATACAAGCCACACACACGTACACAGCAGCACACACGCGCCGAACAGCACACACTCGTCATTTAGATTATTCAAACCAAGTGGATTTAAGACAACATGAGTTACTCCCCTTGCATTGTCACATTTCAGTTTTCAAAATGAAGTAATGATTCGGTTTTATACGAATACGCAACCTATATCTATGACAGCCATTTGTCTGTTTGTCTATCTGTCAGATTTTTTAAAATCTCATTTAAATGCATATCAATACCCTTTTTTTGCTGCAAAAATACATCAGCAATTATAAATAATTTATTCTTATATGAAATACAATTTGTTATTTTACTCATAGTTAGAAGCAAGGTGAGTGAATAAACGTTTGCTTCTCTAAGGCATTTCTCCTAAATGAAACTAACAGTCCAAATCCCTTTTAGTTCTGAGATTGAGTTATCGCTGGGAAGAGTTTTCTTGTAGTAATTTCTATTAAAATAAGCCAGTCACCTGTCTCTCACTTAGCAATCTATGGATTTCTTCCAGCCTCTCGCATTTATGGGTGTTGACATTCCCTATGAACTCGAAAACTGCTGGGCCGATTTTTATGAAACGCTTTAAACCGTCTGGGGATAATTGCTTGTTTGAATCTTCTTATATCTTATCTTATCTTATAATAAATTTGTATTCCCTCGTTCACAATTTACTTAATACAGTTGCAGAAATTAATTTTCATACTCCAAACGGACTTATATGCAATTTTATACCAGCATAATTTTTATATATATATTATTCATTCAAAAGAAATATATAATGAATGAATCTACATATTATATTAAAGAAAATCTATTTTAATAATTAGCTCAATGGTATCAACTGTTTGTTGTAACAGAATTTTTTTAATTGTTCTATTTTGTAAAATTATTCAAAGTTGATTTGTTTAATTTATTTTTTTATTTTAATTCATATCTTATTTAATTTATGTTCAATTATTAGTAACTTACAAGAGTTGCGTTTAAAATCGGAATTAAGTTTATTTATCTAAGCTGGATGGGGAGGGTTTTATTTTAAGTAGCATGTGACTAATCCCTATGCCCGGCAATATATTTCGATCGGGCAACGACGAGTATATGCAGCTAGCATATATATATATGTATATATATATATATATATATATATATATATATATATATATATATATATATATATATATATATATATATATATATAATGAAATAAAAATTACAGTTAAGTTTACCAAAATGATCCAAGATGGTAAAACTAAAGTCTATTATGAATATTAAAGAATTAATATTTATAAAGTAATCTCAACCAGATGTAAAAGCTCGATAAAATCAAATAGGAGATTAAGCTTATAATTAAGAATTATCCATTTATTTAGTGTTTCCGTTTCTAGTTAAATATGTTGTTAACTCTTTTTCAAAGTGTTTTTAAACATGTTTTATTAACTACTTGTTCTTATATATATATATATATATATATATATATATATATATATATATATATATATATAAGTGAAAGTGTCTGTCTGTCTGTGTATATGTGTGTCTGTGTGTGTACATTTTCCTACGCAATAACTCTCTCAATTTTAAGTCTACAGACTCGAAATGTGATATACAGGGTAGTTCGATTTGAGAAAATCGATGTGATCGGTTTTCGGCCAGAAATTTGGCGATTAAGGGATCAAAGTTCAACGATTTTACCTTTGAGAACTCTACCAAACTTTTCCTACAATTTTCGGTCTAAACACTTGAAATTTTAGATATAGGTTCATTGGACATGGATCTAACTTAATAACTAAATTTGAGTCCAAAACAATAAATTTTAAGGGGTCATAATAGGGATCAAAATTAAAAAAAATTGACCACTTTGTTTTTGTTTTTTTTGTTTTTTTTTGCTCAACATACATCTCCAAATACCCGGGCAACGCCGGCCACCCATGCTAGTATATATATATATATATATATATATATATATATATATATATATATATATATAATTTGAGGTTGCTATTTTTTCAAAGATAAGGTAACCAGTGAAATATAACGAGGTTAATACAAGAGTGCTCAATACGGAAGTAGAGCAAGTTACATTTTCAATTTGTCTTTGCATAAGCAGTAATGTGTTGCTACACAATCATGATCATGTTTCGGTTTTCTAGTACTTAGTAACTAGAGACCTCTTCAGGCAACAACACTTAGCTTCGAAAGCGGAAATCTCAATTCAATAATAATGAATATATATATATATATATATATATATATATATATATATATATATATATATATATATATATATATAGTATTATAATGGAATAATTCCAGAGGAAATCCGGGTATGAGAGCTCAATGTGGTAAACAGAGCAATAAGATAAAAAATATAACACGGAAATTACATAATTACATAATAATTACAATTATGTAATTTCCGTGTTATATTTTTTTATTTTTATTTATTTATATATATATATATATATATATATATATATATATATATACATATATATATATATATATATATATATATATATATATAAACTCCGTGTAGAGATTATATGCAAGTTACAGTCACCAACTTTGAGATTGGTGAGCTGAGTTCAAGTCCTGCTAAATCTACTGTACACCTTATACTAATGCTTTTATGATTACTATAAATCCATATATTCCCCTTCTAGCTCATGGATAAAATAGTAGAGAAGATCAAACTAAACTCTCAAGTCTTGGTTTGTGCTAGTGTTTGTGCATTCAAATTGCAGTTGTTTGCATAATTCCCAGTGTACTTCCCTTCCCACTTGATCGTGTCTGTTCTTGAATTCCTTTTGGGTCAGTTTGCTGCGTTCACTTACTATATAGTTCACCGTTCGTTGCGTATTATTATTATTATTATTATTATTATTATTATTATTATTATTATTATTATTGGCTCACATGGAGCTTTCACACAAGTCAACAAACGATCTGATTGGAAACCTGTGGTGTTCTCTGGAGGCTGAGTGACAACAAGTCTCCCCAAACGTCCAGTTCTCTCCACCTCCTTGGATAGCATTTGCAAATGAATTTGCATCATCGCAATAGCCTCTTACCATTGATTTCTCGCCGGCAGTGGTCATTGGTTGATACTGGAATTTGAGTGGCACTAAGCCTCCCCAAAGTCCCAGTTCTCTTTGCGTTTGTCCAACCAAGGTCTGGCTGGCGCTCTCTCCTCGGTCTTTCAGTCGTTCTTGACCCTTCTCAGCTCTTTGGTGTCATTTTTATTGGGAGGAGCGGTGGTGAAACTATGGGGGAATGCATGATGGGGGAGTAGAACTTGTAGATATACAGCTTCGGTGTTCTTCATTCCCTGTAACGCTTATTCGTTATATTGTCTTCTTGTATTATTCTCCGCATTCTAGGTTTTTCCTTAATATTTCAGTCGTTTTCATTATTATTATTATTATTATTATTATTATTATTATTATTATTATTATTATTATTATTTGCATATAAATGTATTGTTCTTATTAAAAATTCAACTTAATTTTTTAAAAAAGCAGAAACAAAAATACATGCCGTACGTACGCATCGCGGAAATTGATCAAGTAGTTATATTTTCTCTAAGAATCAAATGTTATGAGTATCTGAAAAGTAACTGTCTCGCTTGCCATTATGAAAAAATTGCCCAGAATCAAGGGGAGATAAGTCAGCAATAATTTATAACTACGAGATTTATGTGATACTGCCGATGAATTATTAATCGCTTTAAAATGATTTTCTTTATGAAAAATAAAACTACTTCATCAATTAATATGATTTTTGGAATATGCCGTCTCTGTTTCGTGACGGGTACGTCAAGATTTTTTGCGTAGTTTTGCTTTTCTTTTTTTTTTTTTGTTTTTGATAAATTAACTTGAATTCTAAATTAACACCGATTTCTGTTGTTTTGCGTATAATTATTTGAAAGGCTGCTTTAACGAAGCGATTCAACGAATTGCCGATTTGTTGAGGATTTACACGGTTATTTCCCTTGGACTGCTTTTTCAAATTGACGCATACACAATTCGCTTCTGTAAACTTCACGTTTAAATTATCATTAATGTAGCTATATAGGGATTGAAATAGCGTTTTCCACCATAAATCGAATGGTTGTTTAATTTAAATCTGTTTGTTCTCAGGCAAAATCGAGTATTTAATGCCAAATTTCAATACAAATTGTAAACGATTAATTATACATGACGTTTAGTGCTTGGTAAAAATAAATTCCAAAAAGTAATATTCTCCTGAAGATTAAAGGTTCAATCCTCAGTGCCGGCTACCGAAAAAATACAATTGCGAATTACTTAGGACTTCTATCCAGTCATGGCTGACGGAACAAGAGCACGCTACCCTCGTGAAGTAAATAAAGGGTTCTGTTCGGAATTCCGTCCAAATTCCCGAGTTCGACAAAAACATTCCCGAGTTATACAAGATACACCCGAAGAAGATCAGAGGTTACATCGACCAAAACGTTGTGAAAATCACACTCAAGATGAGAACAGTAGTTCGATGAATTCGAATTATTCGAGTAATTATACATGCTACGGTATTTACGAGTTGTCATTTGATTCATAGTCTCTCAAAAACCGTTTAGTTAATGAGCTACTGTGATAAGGGCAATATTTAGAGAAAAAAAACCTGGGTGAGGTATTGAGCAGCGGGATATTCACATTACAGTTAATGTTCTTACATTACTCAAGGGTAAGCAAAAAAATAAAAAAAAAAAATTAAAAACGACCGAGATTAGTTGAAGGACTAGCTATCGATACATCTTCTATTATTATATGTAATCAGTTTTTTAAAATAGTCAACCATATAGGAGCCTATTCGTGACCACACACACACACACACACACACACACACACACACACATTCAGCTTTATATATATATATATATATATATATATATATATATATATATATATATATATATATATATACTAAAGGGCGCCCGGGCGTTAAATTCGCTTAAATATGAGATTTTAATTGGTCCAGATTTCGTATATATTATTGTAGAGTCGTGATTTCAAAAGCTAAAAAAAAGTACTTGGTGCGATCAGGTAAAATCGAAACCAAAACTGCAGCATTCGAATCTGGTGACGTTACCACTGTACCAACGTGACACGCATATGAACCGGTTAAAATAAATAAATAAACAAACTAAGATAAATGTACAAAATGTATAGCGATTTTTTTTAAATTTTGCCTCATTTTTGACCTCTTAAAAACAATTTTAACCGGCTAAAGACCTATAAAAGAACGGCCCGTAAAAAATAAATCCCATCATCAATGCACTTCTTATGTTAGGCTGTGTAAGGTGTTAACTTCGATTCACATCGCCTGTTCCTTATACCATTGCGTTATTTCGGTTATCGATTATCGATACTTATCGAAGAGATTTCGATACAACATCTATCTAAGAACATTGTCAGACATATGAAGTTTCGAGTCCATATGGGAAAAGCTCACAGGCACACAGACACACACAGTTCTTTTGTGTGTGTGTGTGTGTGTGTGTGTGTGTGTGTGTGTGTGCCTGTGTGTGTATGTGTGTGTATACATATATATATATATAGTAAGTTATGAAAATATATATATGGCAATTAAGCTACACAAAATGTTCTCACGAGAATTAAACACAGAATATTCTGTGTAACTTAATTGCCATATATATTTTCATTACTACATAGCCTTACCTAGGTCTTGAGCACTGTTGAAGTAAATACTGAAAATTTACGCATAAAATTATATATTTGTATATTAATTTATGTAATTAAATGAGGTAGTCACACACACACACACACACACATATATATATATATATAGATATAGATATACGCACATACACATATATATATGCACACACACATATATATATATGCATACATAAATATATATGATGATTGCAACGTCTTGTCAGACGAGTGCCACTCCCGCAGTCATTGAAAGACCATGAGCCCAAAGATAACCTTTTTTTTTTTACCTTGCCAGCGAATTCACACGCTCAAGCAGACATGACATTGAAGACGGCCCTTGGCATATACATATATATACATATAAACACATACATACACATACATACCCATAAACATACACACATGCACACATCCATACATACACAATACATATAACACATACATACAAACATATACATACACACATGCACACACATATACATATATATGCATACACATATATACTATCATATACAAATACATACACACATATACATATTCACATACATATACGTACACATGTATGCACATATACATACATACATACACCTAAAGTTACCTACATATACCTGCACATACATATATATGCACCTATACGCATACATATATATGCATATATACATATACATATGCATACACACAAATATATATACGTATATACATACAAACACACATAAACATGTATACACAATAAATAAATAAATAAAAACATATATACACACATACATATATACATACATATACAAATAGGTATACATACACATACATACGCTAGTACATATATTAACATACATACATACATACACACACATATGCATATATAGAATGATGAAAGATCAATTATTACATGCTTCCAGCATTTCAGGGCTACACACATGACACTTTTTCTGTCGCCACGGACAATTTTTATAGACAAATGCCTGACGAAGTATCTATACAAAGATGAAGTTACAGAGTTTTAGCTTTGTACGACAGCTAAGTCTCTCTCTCTCTCTCTCTCTCTCTCTCTCTATATATATATATATATATATATATATATATAATTATATATATATATATGTGTGTATGTGCATCCATCAATTTATCTCTTTCAGTCAATACACTTCTTTCTATATATCTAACTCCAATTTGTATTTATTCAAATCTGTACATTCATGTCTATGTAGCAACAGATAGATAGACCGATGGATAGATAGCTATACCGATATACAGATACATACATATAATGATAGAGAAGTATACAGATAGATAAATAGATAGATAGATAGGTATAAACATATACCGGTAGATAGGTCGATATACCGACTGTTAGGTAGATAGATATACTGACAGATAGATATGCGTATAGATATATAGATAAACTGAAATATATATATATATATATATATATATATATATATATATATATATATAAGTTACCGATTTAGTGGGACTCTTCTTACTGAAAGAACTTAAATACCACTTTAAACATATCCAAGGGGGCCTTTATAGAGATGATGCCCTTTTTCCTACAACAGCCAGGCCAAGAGAGTATCACAAACAATGAAAAAATTACATAACTTCTTTAATAACTTTGGCATTTCTATAATTATCGAACCAAACAAAAATACTTCAAATTTTCTAGATGTTACACTTAATCTTAACACCGAAACTCATAGCCCTATCATAAACTTAATATTACGCTTTTATACGTCCATAAATCTTCTAACCACCCCAACTCAATTATAAAATCTATAGTACCATACGTCTCTAGAAGAATTTCTGCTCTTTCTGCTGATAAAAACACTTTTAATCAAAATGCTACTTTCTTCAATAATGCCTTATGGAACTCAGGACAGAAGGAAAAGATTAAATACAACAATTATGCTCCTCCTGCAGGCCGTCTTAAATCTGTAATCACACACAATATGACTCGTAAGAAACCAGTTCAAATAACAAGATCTGCCGCTATCAATAACAATGAACCAGTCTACATATATAATCCAAACCAAAATACTAATCGCAATACCGCTAACCCACACAGTCGCATCAGGAGAAAGAAAAATATTTGGTTTAATCCTCCATTTAGCCCAAATGTCAAAACTAATATACATAAGGAATTCTTCAACATTGTACAAAACTCTTTCAAATACCCCCACATATATAGTTCTATTTTTAATAAAAATTCAATCAGGATTTATTATTCAACAGTGCTTAATTTAGCACAAAGAATCTTAACATCTAATAACAAAAAATTAAATCAGCCCAAAAAATCGCTTTTCCAATTAAACCCAAACTAACTGTAATTGTAATAACAAACATCTTTGCCCACTCAATAATGATTGCATCCATAAAATGTTATATATTTTTGCACAATTACTGAGCTCCCACGCAATCCTCACATAAACAGATACTAATATTTCGTCTTCAAGTTATCCTTCTTCCCATCCTCCATCTGATATAGTTACTAATCCAATACACCACTCGAGCATCCCCTCCATTTACAATCATACAACTAGCAATAATAATAATAATAATAATAATAATAATAATAATAATAATAATAATAGTAATAATGAGAATAATAATATTTCTCTTAACAGCCATTCTAACACTAACAACACTCATTATCCCCTCCAAAATAGTCCTCATACAATCATTGTCCCACCATTTGTTGAACACTATGAACAAAAATCAAACCATTTAACTAATACAAATCAGCAAATTAATATTAATACCAGACCTCGAGCTTTTAATAAAGTACATACATATATCGGCGCTACTTCAACATTAATTAAAAAAAAGAATATCAAACCACATTTCTTCTTTTAACAACCATAATTCTAATAATAACCAAGGAACTTCTCTAACCACTTTAATTAAAAAAACTTAACTTTAATAATACCCCCTTCTCAATCAAATGAACCATCATAAAAAAATAAGTCTTATACTCCAGGCTCTAAGTCATGTCGCCTCTGTACAATCGAAGCTATAACTATAATTACTTCCCCTCAAAGTAACAATATAATAAATTCTAAAAATGAACTGATCTCTTTCTGTAAACATAAGTCCAAATTTAATTATGGCAATTTTGAAATTACATAGTTATTACTTTTACCTTTTAGATAGATATATAATTTTTTCTTTAACTTTATCATTTTTCTACATACTTTCTTAATACTTTATAATTTAATAATCCTTTATTTTAATTCTTTATTTCTTCTTTATTTGGCCGGTTTTTTATCTGCAATTTCTGCTTTAATCTTTAAATATTCCTATATTTAATATATCAATCTACCCACACTTTCATATCTTGTATGTATATTTACTTTTATTTTACTATATGCATTTACTTACTTACTTTCTTGCTTTTTCCTGAATTTGCAGATACCGGCCATCCTCTCCTCTTAAATAATTTTTATTTTTTATTTTATATTTTATTTTTTATATTTTATTTATTTATTTATTTATTGTTTATTTATTATTTATTTTCTATTAATTAATTAATTAATTTATTTATTTTCCATTTAGTGTCTTTTAACAACTCTTGCTGACATTTTCCTAAGTAATAACCTGTACATTTC
This sequence comes from Euprymna scolopes, assembly GCF_053919585.1. Lineage (NCBI taxonomy): Eukaryota > Metazoa > Mollusca > Cephalopoda > Sepiida > Sepiolidae > Euprymna > Euprymna scolopes. Next base: position 166,697,384 of record NC_136482.1, on the reverse strand, counting down.
AGTTGACCTATATTATTTTGCCCCATATATTTTTTCGCGCCTTTTAACATTTCCTGTCTGGGTCATTTTGACATTTGTTTTTCTATTTTATATTTAATTCTATCACCATTTAATTTCTTTCCTCTTCTTCTTCTTCCCTGATATTTCTTATTATATTCATGTCTCGGCGGCAGTGTGAAAAGCATATCTTATTTTTCTTTTATTAATATTATTGCAATTTTTCCCTTTTTCCTTGTACATATTTGTGAATTACTCCATGGATTTCGGCCTTTAGATTATTTTGGACCATCTTCCAATTACGGGATTTCCTTGGATTTTACTTACGAAAATGGAAATTCAATTAACCTTCTTGAAGTTATATTTTTGGATTTTACCGTCATTGGATTATTTATCTTTCACCAGACTATCCATTTACGTGTAATCACCTTTTTCTTCACCATATTCCCTCTGCTTCACTCATGTTTTTGTTATCAAGTAAGATCTTTGACTTACTAGTTGTTTTATCAAATACTATTGTATGCAAAATCCGATCCCACATTTTGCTAATTCCTACCCTCTGATGAGAAGGAAAGTGTTTCTTCGAAACTCCGCGGATTAAGGACTATCCACTTATCAAATGTTTCCTTTTCAGATTAAATATGTTTTTAACTCTTTTTCAAAGTGTTTTTTAATATGTTTTATTAACCGTTTGTTCGTATATATATATATATATATATATATATATATATATATATATATATATATATATATATATATTATTCGCGCGATCTACTGAACCCATGGGTGGCTGTCCTTCCTCGCGATTTTTCCTTAAAATGTATTTATACAGATCATCTACAAATGGGCGTATTGTTCTAAATTACATTTAAAATCACATCTTTTCGTACCATCGAGTGAAAAGAAACAATTATTGGCACAAACTGATCAAACAAGCGCCAGGGTGCATCTTGAATGTCCATCGGAGAAGGGACACCCCATTAGTTTACATTGGTGTCATGCGATAACAGCCATCTACCCGGATTATGCCCACGCGAATGCCCTCTTATAATCTGCTCGTGACAGTAAAGTCAATTTTCTTATTTGTCTTCTCAATGCAAATTCATCTTCGACAATTTTTTTGGTTTTGTCGTTAAAGATAGAAACTAGCTGTAATACTCGTCTACGTCGGCTTCCTCAGATGTTCCACATTTTTTAAAGCTGACGGAAGCATTACTCTCATCTAAAGAACGTTTTCTAAATTCCCAGCGTAAATAATTTTTCCACATCTGAATTAGCGAAGTGAAAAATGAAATAAATTGTCACATTTTTATATGAGAAACTTGCTTGGTTGTTTTGTTTTACGGCATACTAACCCTTTTCGGCTGAATCCAATAATGTTATAAAATGGTTTATGCTTCGAGTTTTATATATATATATATATATATATATATATATATATATATATATATATATATATATATACAATTATTTTTTTACTATAATAATCAAATACCTACAGACACAAGTGTTTCTTCATCGTTTCGGGAATCTTCAGTGCAGGGTGTCATGATTAACACCAGTCGACGGATTCGAACTCTGCAACACGAGCCATCTCTGGCTCGATTAACAAAGACCGTATCCATTTGGCTACCATTAACTGTGTGAAATAACGTATAATTTAAACATTTTAATTTTAAATGTTCTTTACTTCAGTCAGGCAGTGATCTAATCGTTATACGATGATCTATGCATAAGAGCTAAATTGAGCGACTTAATTCAAGTGAAAGTGCTCAACGATAAGAAACGAGTTTCTTAAAGGGGCTGACATAATTATTTTTATTTTACTATAATAATTAAATACCTACAGACACTAGTGTTTCATCCTTTCGGGAATCTTCAGTGCAGGGTGTCATGATTAACACCAGTCGACAGATTCGAACTCGGCAACATGTGCCATCTCTGGCTATATATATATATATATATATATATATATATATATATATATATATATATATATATATATATATTCAGTGTTTGGTTGGTGGTTGTGTTTTACGGCATATCAACCCTTTTGGAGTTAATTTAATGCTGAATCCAATAATTTTAGAAAATGATTTTATGCTTCGAGGTTTATATATATATATATATATATATATATATATATATATATATATATATATATATATATATATACAGTATTTGGTTGGTTATTGTGTTTTATGGCATATCAACCCTTTTATGGTTACTTAATTTATAAAAGACAATTTATGCTTCAAGTAGTTTATATCTTCACATTTTTCTTTCCTAAAGTTGACCACCTGTGGAACTCTGTTCTGCTGGCCTGCTTTACTGCTGACTACAATATGATCGTGTTCACGTCTAATGTAAACAAGTTGTTGTTGAGCCGTCTCCTTAACTAATCAAATTATACCCAATTTCCACCGCTAACTTATTCTCATTAACCCTTATACTCGAGTGGCGTTTGGTCCTTGATAAGCAATGACCTTCCCTTTTAAAAATCTTTATTGGTGGTGTTTGATGTGGTTCTTTTGTTTCATGGTATAAAAACAAATTTCAAGTTCAGCCGTATTGGTTGTGTTTTCTACTTTCAAATATTTATTCATTGTGTTTAGTTGTTTTGTAGAGGAAAAATGGTTGTTTTTCTTTCTGTCGTTGCAAAACATAATTGAGTTTTGAAATGGGAGAGGACAACAATGACATCCATGTTTGATAAAGCTTGCGTCACAATGCCGGTATCTTTAGAAAGCCTGATATGGTAACCTTGTGACTATGAGAAATAAACATGGATATAAACGACGAAAATAAATGGTATTTTTGTGCATAGTTTGGAAATCTCAATTACTACTAATTATTTCTAAAGTCAAGTTCCAGTACTTGTATATTTAAAGGTCGCCTATTATATTAAAACAGGGGCGGTGTTAGCCGTGCTCAGTTAATAATCAGAAAATTATAATGGCGAACAGTGGAATGATCTAGCAGAGGATTTATCCAGCATTATTTTTTAGCGACTTTAGCAACAGATTTTTCTTGATCCTACATTGCCGGTCATGAGTCATGTAACAGCAGCAGCCATACACAAATGACCAAGCTGGCTGGGCGATGTGACAGCAAAGATAAAAAAGATCACACGTGTTTAAAATGTAGAGGATCCGAGAATTGTTCGAGTTGCGAGAAAGCGGAATTTGATGCGTTGCACACGTGGCCCGTGAAGGACAGGAAAACCCATGTGTTCCAATCATGTCTGGACAAAGAGAAAGTACGACGTGTTCGACGCGGCAGAGTCTTGTTAAGTACATTGCTCTATGGGAAGACTGCTGAATAAGAGGCAAGACGTTATTTTGGAAGTACTTATACATAAATGCCCGTTGTTTCAATAGATAAATTCTTTCCTTGCCTCTTTTTTTTTACTTGCGACTGTCTGCATACAACGTGTTGGTCCCGAGTGTTGACATGTAACGACTGCGTTATAGTGATAGCCAATCCAAAAAGCTTATCAAAGTACGGAGCCGATGTTAAGCAACGTTGAGCCTGGTAATTACTAAAATGGGTGACCAATTTGGGAATTCCAGGTGCTGTATGTAGGAGGAAGTCGACACCTCCCTGCAAGAGTTGCAAAAATCTAAGGTCGTCATCTCCCCTAACGGGGATATACATGCGACTGGGGACCGCTTGTGAATTTCATACTCCCATGGAACTTCCTCCTTTGGAGAAAGCCGGTTAAATCCAAATAGGGTTAGTGTCGTTTCACACACACACACACACACACACACACACACACACACACACACACACACACACACACACACACACACACACACAAAGGGATTATCCGAGCGATGATTGTGAAAAGAGAGAAGCTTAGTTTTAGATGCATTAAAAGTTAGCAGCCACCCTTTTCTACATTGTGCTATGTGCTCCAGATCGATACTAAGAAAAAGTCTGCAAACTAATGCTCTTCGAAGTGTTGCCATAGCTCTTTGTGTCATCTGTATAAATGTAAACGAAACATATAGTGTTATTTTAGGAGATCATCGATGAAGATAAGTTCGAGGGTTGCAATGGATCCTTGAGACACTATGGCATTGATACTTTGCTTCAAGATTTCTGCCTATCGGCGACTACTTTTATCAACGTATTGAAGGGAAAGATCTTGATGGACGAGAAGATATTTTCAGATATGTCAATAGCTAGCGAACTTGCGAAGTAAACATGTATGTGAAACACTATCGAAGGTTTTCATATAGTAAGACCTATTGTCCTAAGAACGAAACCGGCATCAATAGATTCACTGATCCTATGCGATATTACAGTCAGCACATCAGCTGTTGATGCTGAGGAATATGTCATACGAATTATGGCATTATAACAAGAGAGTTTCAGCGAACACAGGTACGGATTCTCAAACAAAAACAAGAACTTGTACTTGAATGGTTTTGGATAAATCCCATGTCTTTGTATTGGATTGTGTGAGCAATGTAGATATGAAAGAAAAAAAATCAAACAAAGAAAAAAGCAAACAAAAAAAAAACATGGACGAAAGCATCGTTTTCTTTTATCTTCAATTTGTGATATATAAAACTTTGGCACATAAATTAATTATTTACTTTTTAATAGACATTTCAAATGGGGAGGGGGCTGAATTAATTCGAACCCCTGTCGTTCCAAGTTTATAACTACTCGAAAAATGTAATTCAAACCCTATTTTTTTTTTCAATTAAAGGGGCAAGGACCAAGGTTTCATTAAAAAAAATACAAACAACGTGTTAAAAAAAAATACAAACAACGTGTTAAAAAAAAAAAAGGTTTTAAACTTCAGAACTTTACAGGCAAATTTCCAAAAAACTGTTCTTTTTTTTTGTTTTAAATTAGAATATATTATTTATTGATATTTTATCTTCAATTTGTGATATATAAAACTTTGGCACATAAATTAATTATTTACTTTTTAATAGACATTTCAAATTAGGGCGGGGGCCTGAATTAAAAAAAAATAATTTGTCTAAAATGTTATATTCGGTTTATTGGAAAGCGCATAAAATTTCACATTGACCCTGAAAATATCGTAAAAATAGAATCGATAGAAAAATTTTGATAGATGTTTAAAGTTTAAAAATTGAAAAATACTGAACTCGTAAAATTCAATTAATTTCATTACTGTTTTTTTTTTTAATAAAAAATTATATTTCTATTACTTTTTATACAACTTTAATAGTTTATTTTGGAAATATAATCCATAAAGAAAATAAACAACCCACTTTTAAAAGAGAAATTACGAGTTTTTTTAAATATTTTATTCGCAGTTTTGTGTTAGGGGTGTCAAAAATTCCTACAAAAATTCTGATACACCTATCGCTTAACTTCGGTAAACTTACCGGAACTGCTATGAAAAAGTGAGCTGTATTTTGCGTATATGCTGAATGAGTTTTGGAATTTTGGGAAGCGAATTCTTCCATCATTAAATCCACCGATGTTGTTTTTGTTGTTGTTGTTGTTGTTGTTGCTGTTGTTGTTGTTGTTCTTCTTCTTCTTCTTCTTCTTCTTCTTCTTCTTCTTCTTCTTCTTTACTATGATTAGAGACACGATCAGCTAGTATTAGTGTGTATATAGAAGTTCCTATTTACTTGCTTCCCCACGAGGACAGAGTTAGCCACAAGGTCGGTTTTTAATGTGGCAGAAAATCCAGCCCCCGCCACCAAAGGAGCACTCTGTAACAAAGGAACAAAAATATAAATGGTCTCAGTCATGAAGGACAGAAAAGGTGAAGTGTAGCATCAGAACAGATATGAAAACTATTTTTAATGATTTGGTGAAGAGTTATTTAGTGTAATCTTTTTTTCAGGGATAAATCAGAGTCTCAGAGTCTAAGGGAGATAATCACGACTGATAAGTGAACAATCGCTTACAGATTTTAATGAACACTGGCTGTTAGAATAAATAACATCTCTCTCTCTCTCTCTCTCTCTCTCTCACACACACACACACACACACACACACACACACACACACACACACACGGTATAATCACGTTGACACCAAGTTCTCGCCAGATCAGCGAAGTTAAACAACGAGGAACCTGGCCAGAACCAGATGGGCGACCATTTGGGAAGATTAAGCGCTTTATGTACAGCGCTGAGACGTAGACATTTCCAGGTTCGTATCTGGGCGCCCATTAATTCACTAGGAGAGATGCAGCCCCGTCTTCGTTAAGACATGTATCTAGGAGAAGGCAAACTCTGATGTAAAAGCCTATGGTTTACTGTATACTCTGTCTTGTGGCAATCATCTTCACCGCAAATACCAATAAGCGTGTTTGGTTCTACACAAAGCCTTCGCCTTCACCACTATAAACAATTCATCTGTGTGGATTTCGGAATTGACGGGAGAGTCCATTTCTCTCTCTTTCTCTCTCTCTCTCTCTCACTCACTCTATCTCTCTCTATCTCTCTCTGTTTCTCTTTATATATATATATATATATATATATATATAATATATATTATAAAAAATATATATATATATGTATTATATATATAATATATATATAATATATACACATATATGTATGTATTATATATATAATATATATAATATATACATACACAATATACATATAATATATATATATATATATATATATATAGTGAAATCTAAGGCGATGCAAAATTGAATTATATATATATATATATATATATATATATATATATATATATATATATTTATATATATATATATATATATATATATATATATATATATATATATATAAAAATTCAATTTTTCCCTAAACAGACGGCGGTTGGTCTTGCCCGGTCATAAAATAGGCTTTTAATATATTTTAATTCATGAAAATTTCGTATTTATTATTACAGAGCCAATTCTTTATTGAATATTATATTGTACCAAATATATAGTACTGATTTCAAAAGTTAAATAAAATGAATCACGTGCCATCAGCGAGAATTGAAACTAAAATATTTAGCGCTCGGACCGCGTCTTCTACCGATGTAAGAATCGAGGAATAGGTAAGAATGAAAGAAATATTAAACGACTTGAATAAATTAATCGAATTTGGGCATGCGCAGAAATAAAGTAAAACTATATCGGCAAGTTGAAATGAACAGTTTGCATTTCAACTTGCTGATATATGTTTGTACTCGTTTTATATCCACCCAAATAAAAGATTGTACTCGTTATAAACCATCCTTGGGGCATGGTTACTATGTTTTGTTAATTTCAGTGTTATGTGACACTTACTTTTAGAGTTTACCAGTTAAATATTTACACACAGACAGACGCAGACATACCTATGCATCTATTGTTTTATTCATATAGATATTTAAACTAACAGAGAGTGTTACAGTTTATAAAAACACGAATATTTGTACACACATAGCTAAATACTTACACATATAAACTTTTAGAATGGGCCTCATACGAGGTTCCTTAAATGAGTTCGCAGACTTTTTTTTTCGTTTGGGCATTTTTATTGAGTGACCGCACATGAAATTCTATTTCACTTCGAAGTAGTCTCCTCCGGCTGCAATGAACTCGGTGTGCCATTCCAACAATTTTGGGAAGGACTCGTAGACGTCCTCATGTGTGAGTTTGTCGATGGCCCTTGCCACAGTCTCTTTCATCTCCTCAATTGTCTCGCACACAGCCTCTAAGTTTTTCCTTGAACTTCAGGAATGACCGAAAGTCACGGGGAGCAAGGTCTGGATTATAGGGAGGATGAAGAACTGTCTTGATGGTCATCTTGGTCAAATAGTCTGATCTTTCCTGAGCCCTCTTGGGACAAACTTCGCGCAATCCTTCCGCACCCTCAATTCTTTGCTCATTATTGTGTGTACAGTTCCCACACTAACATAACGCTGTTCATTTATTCTCCCCAAAGACACACAACGGTCGTTCTCTATGAAATTCTTTATTTGGCCAATCAACTCTGGTGTTCTGACTTCCTTGCTCCTCCCACACCTCTCATCACCCTTCACAGACTCCCTGTCTTAAATCTCTCATGCCACTCAAAAACTGATACTCAATTCTCGCAAGATGGTCCAAAAGCAGTCTGAAGCGTACCATACGTTGTGGAATTTTTTTTCCAAGTGTAAAGCCACATTTAATGCACATCGTTCTTCTAAAGTGTCATCACGTCCGGAGTGCATTTTTGAAATTCACCATCGGTGACAATCAAGCTTTAGAAAGGTGTATATTAATTCCTTCTGATTTTAGTAAAGTGCGTTTAAATTTTTGCCATAGCAAAGATTTGTTGTTGGCATTTTTTAGCGATATTAACAGCTTTGAGACGCTGTTATTTTTTTCCGCTACCGTAGAAAGCTTTTAAGAGCTATAAACTCTTATTGTAATTCATATATCTATATGAATGGATCGCACTTATTTTTTTTATGGGTATACCTTTATGCACGTAAAATAATATTAAATAATATATATATATATATATATATATATATATATATATATATATATATATGGGTGTGTGTGTGTGTGTGTGTGTGTGTGTGTGTGTGTGTGTGTGTGTGTGTGTGTAGACACTTCATATCGGGACTAAAATTGATGAATATCTTCCTGCATGAATATAAACTATACACACCACAAATAAAACTATCTTTATAGAAAACATGAAAGCACATATATACACACATAATGTTAATACTAATATTTATAGGACAATCCCAACCAGATGTGTATGTGTGCGTAGACATTGAATGCCCATCAATGCAACATATATTTATCGTTTAAAATACACAATTTGTGAAAAAGGCAAGTCAGTATTTCGAAATTAAAAATAACGATACGATAGGTTACCTCCCTTGAATATTTTTAAGAAATATAACAGTTACCTCCCTTGATATACAAATTTTCTTAGAATGTTCATGATAAGTTTCCGCCTTTATTAAATTACTGCCTTGGCCTTTTTGGTCAAGATCAAAGTGTAGTATCTGTTCTTCAGATGCTGCACTTCCATTTCTTGTTCTCTTTCGGTGGAGGAGAAATCCTTCACGACTGAGACAATTTTTATTTTTGTACCTTTTCTCCACGTTAAAAAACGACCCTGGTGTCTAACTCTGTCCCGTGGGGAGGCATAGTAAATAGGTACAAAATAATATTTTGATTTATGTTTGCTGTGACAATATTTTGTTCGACTAAAAGAGGAAAATATTTGAAGTTAAAATTGATAAAATTATGTATGTATGTATGTCTGTATGTGTGTGTGTTTGTGTGTGTGTATGTGTCTGTGCGTCTATATGTGTGTACGTATCCACTTATATATAAAAGTAACGTTTCGAGTGTCCATAAGTGTGTATATCAGTGTGTGTGTGTGTGTGTGTGTGTGTGTGTGTGTGTGTGTGTGTGTGTGTGTGTGTGTGTGTGTGAGTTCCTTTGCCATGCACTTTTGAAGGACTAGGCTGATTTGTTTAAAACCACAAATATACTTTATATATTTGGCAGTGTTCTTAGATTGGTTTTGTATCGGGATGCCTCCGATAATTATCGAAAATTGCTAATATAAAAATTCGATTAAAGAATGTACAGACAGATTTTAAACAAAATAAACATCCATAGCACCACAATCCTCCTATAAATTGTGTGTGTGGATTAATATTCTTATTAAAAACACTTTTTTCTATTTACTTAAAAAGAAAATACAACTTATATATATATATATATATATATATATATATATAAATATATATATATATATATATATATATATGTATATATAGGTCGTGAGATTGCATTTCTCTGCCAAAGATCTAGCTAATTTGCAGATTCTTTTAAACATATATTTTAATTAACTACCTATTATTTTTTTTCTCATGAGAGGATAATCTTTAGTTAACTATTATGTGTATTTATATTCATGCAGATATTCCACATGATTTATACTTGCGTAATATTGGCGTAAAACGGTTATAGTAAACAAAAATCTCTTTCAATATATATTTATGTATGCGTATATATATTTGTTCATAAAATTTTGCGTACCAAACTCCCCTCTAAGTTTTTAGTATACAGACGTAAAACTTAATATATAGTGTATTCGAACCCATGCGAAGCTTTATATTTTGGGTTTTAGCCGAGTAAAATCGGTGCAAATGTGTGGAAATTAAAAAAAAAAATGGAATTTGACAGGTGAAGATCGAACGACGCCATTACGACTATGCATGCGTAACGTAATAGCTATTGGTTCATGTTTTAAGTTTTAGCCTTGCAGCAAACATGTCTTCCAAGCTCGGGCAATAACGCCAAAAGAAAAAAAAGTAAATCATAATCTAAAGGTTTTGGTTTCGATTCCCGGTGGTGGCACACGAGTCATTTAAAATAAAAACGTTTAAGATTATTAATATATATATTGGGTTCAATATAATACAATACTAAATAGCGAATCTGCATTAATCAATATATATATATATATATATATATATATATATATATATATATATATATATATATATATATATATATATATATATGGTAAAACTGGTAATTAGTAAAGACCTGAAGAGAGTGCTATATATATATATATATATATATATATATATATATATATATATATATATATATATATATATATATATATATATATATGATTAGTTTTCTTTGGAAACAGAAATCCAGCAGAGTGCCCAATTAAAAGGAAAATCCGAAATATAAGAGCGTATTTATATTTTGTTCTTTTGTGTATAGAAAGTTGTTATATGAGACAAGTCATTGGTACCGTCGGTGTCAAGCTCGATAATTAGGACCGTTTAAGATATCCATATCACGCTCTCTTCAGCCAATACTCATCACTGTATATATATATATATATATATATATATATATATATATATAGTAGTAGTAGTAGTAGTAGTAGTAGTAGTAGTAGTAAGTTATAAAATGTATATAGCGATTAAGCTACCCTGAATATTCCGCGTTTCATCCACTCTAGGACTTTTCAGGCTTATGCGATTTTTGATGTGAGTAAATTAAGTATATATATATACATATATATATATATATATATATATAATTTTATGGGCGGTACAAACTTTCATTATTGCATTCATGACAGGCAGACCCGTTTTGATGTTCATGATTAAAAGTGGGAGATCCTAAAAAAATTCAAACATGGCTGGAAGTCTGTGGGAAAAGCTACCAGACCTGTTCGCCCTCCTTCTGCCATTGATGAGGCATCTGTCCGTCAAGTTCAGGCTGCCATTTTGGAAGATCGGCGCATTACTATTCGCCAAATAGCCCAAGATGTCAAGATTAGTACAGGGTCTGTGGAAACTATTATTCATGACCATTTGCATATGCATAAGCTGTCTGCCAGATGGATTCCCATGTTGCTCACACCATTCCAGAAGCGAGAACGCGTCGAGTGCTCGAGGATGAATTTGGAGATGTGCCAAGAAGATGAGTCAAAGTTTTTCCAAAGACTGATTACACAGGATGAAACCTGGGTTCATCTCTATGATCCAGAGGCCAAAGCCCAGTGAATGCAGTGGAAGCACTTGGACTCGCCACCTCCAAAGAAGGCAAGGGTGCAGCCCTCCGCTGGCAAGGTCATGCTCACAGTCTTCTGGGACCATGACGGAGCAGTGATGACAGATTTCCTGACAAAGGGTACCACAATTACAGGAGCCTATTATGCTTCACTTTTCAGGAAATTAAGGAAAGCTATCAAAATCAAGAGGCGGGGCAAGATCAGCAAAGGTACCCTCCTCCTGCAGGACAACGCTCCCGTCCACAACTCGCATGTCGCCAGATCAGAAGCACGGGCGCATGGTTATGAAATCCTTCCCCATCCTCTCTACTCTCCTGACCTTGCACCCTCTGACTTTCACCTCTTTCCAGCCATGAAGTTGTTTTTGAAAGGAAAGAGTTTCCCAGATGATGCATCCTTGATTTCTGAAGTCACGTCGTGGTTGGAGGACCAATCTGGGGTGTTCTACAAAAACGGTCTCCAGAGCTGCATCAAACGATGGGAAAAATGCATAACTCTGGGTGGTTCCTATGTAGACAAAGACTAATAACTGTGCCAAGTTTTGTTGCTCTACTACTATGGGAAGTGGGTAAGGGCCATTACTTATTGCACACCCCTCGTACGTTTTAAATAAAATGAGGGAGTATGCGTGTAAAAATTCCGATAGAGTGTACTATAAAAAAAAATCATATTATGATGGCAATAATGAAATTTTGCACTTCGCATGAAAATATGAAATATCTTAAGACACGTTTAAATTAAGAAATTAAACTCGACACTTTTCGTTAAAAGTAAGATAAGATCAACGCAAGAAAATATATCATTTCTACATTCTTGCGTTACTAATAAAGTATGATGCCCGTTTATTTTTTTGAGAATAAAAAAGGAGAGATTATACCTAGGACATAAAATCGAGAATGTATTTATCCATAATTTCTTGGATAAACTAGCATTACGGCTCGATCGGTTTTAAAAAGTAAATATGTGCAGTTATAGAGGGAAATAGTGAGTACGCTTTCTTTCTGTGATAAAGTTCATTTTTCCTGGTATGTTGAAATTATATAAGAACGGAGTCGTTAAAAATTAGTTCTTAAATTTAATAATAAACTGCAACATTTAAAATATAAAATATTTGGATGTTCCACCAACTCAAATGTAGCTTAGAACGTTTTACATTTATCTTCTAATACTGGATCATAGTTTTTTAATTTTGTATTTCACTATGTGAAACAAGTATTTTCTGAATTTGAAATTCTCAACTCTCAAGCGGTTAGACTTACGTCTACTTCTGAGACTAAAATAAAGGACATGAAAGCAAGATTGAATGACCTTGCTCACAGCGATGCAAGTACAACAGTTTCCTATTCAGAGTTTAAATGGCAAAAGAACATTTTACTGTCATTAAAATTCTACAACAAAATAAATCTATTGTTATAACAAAACCAGATAAAGTTTCAGACGTCGTCGCATAAAATGATGAGGATTATGTTGAAGAAACTGTGTTTCATATTAAATGATACAGAAATTTTGTTTAAATTGTGACCTGTCGAAACTAATGATTTAACGGCCTCCTTAGAAACCAAAATCCAAAAGCAATTGCTCAAATAGGTAAAAAGCAGGAAAAAAAAATACAGATAGCGAGATTAGATCCTCGGGCTCTATCCGCCCAAGGTTATATGGTCTACTTAAAACTCAGAATGCAGATATCCCTTAAGGTCCATTCTTTCTATGGTACGGTTATCCCAACACAAGGTTGCAAAATGGATCTTGAATATTTTACAGCCAGTAGTAGAGCATTGTAGTAACTACTGTTTAAAAGATTCATTTTATTTTGCAAAATTCCAAGATTATCAATGAATTCATTTGCTCATATGATATTAGTAACCTATTGATATCTGCACTGAACCTTCATATCGTAGCCAGTTATCACCTCCTCCCATTCCTGAAACACTATTTGTTGAGTTGATGAAATTTGCGATTGCATTTGTTGAATTTAGCTTTAACGATGTTATCTTATATGCAAATAGATGGGATAGCAATGGGATCAGTACTGGTTTCAATAATGGCTAACATTTTTGTGGTTTTCCAACAGTTATTATCTACATAATATATATATATATATATATATATATATATATATATATATATATATATATATATATATATGGAGAGGTGAAAAAAGAACGAATGAAAATTATATTTTCATCAACGTTTCGTCTTTCTTCCATGACTTTATGTGAATAATTGCATGTTTATTTGTGTTGGATGTGGAACACGTAGTAAGTTTCGAGATAAAGTACAACCAGAAATGATGTTGAAGTCAAAACCTCATATGTGCATCTGATGCATAAATGTCGAATCATATTTAAAATTCCAAATAATAAGTATTAATTTCTATTTGTATTTACGTCACTGACATTATTGTTGATTTTTCATCCATGAACACTGTTATTGACCAGTGCTAGGGGTTACAAATGAAAGAAAACATGAGTAGTGTAAAGTGTATAAAATATATGTATTTATCATAAAGAATACAGGAGCCACTAGAGTTGTATGAGAGGAACGTGTTTGTAGCATGCGGTTATAACATGGTATGAATGTCTCTCTTTAGTCACTGAAACCAGTGGTATTCATAGGACTGGTTGATTTTAGTTAGTTCTGAAATAGAGGTGATTTGTACCTCACAACACCCCTTCCCGAGCTTTTCATTCTCCTAGAATGATCGTATAACTCTTTTTCCTGGGGTTGATTTTTATCGGATCAGCCATTTTCCTTTTTTTCTGGAGGACTGGCGTTGTCCGGCTGCTTGCCGTATTACCAAGTCGAACGTGTCATATATCTGGTCCATTATCACTTTTTGTTTAGCAGGAGGTTGTCTCTTGTCATCTGTGATACGTTTCAGAATTTGGTTTAAATGTTTCTTGTGAGTAAATCTTGATAATGTCGACAATCCGCACGATAATGTCGATCCTTTCTGGACTTTTCCTAGTTCCCATATTATGCTATCATTTTTGTGTACCTGGAAAAACACCTTTTCACCGGGCAAATACCTCTTTTTAGAAAATATAGTATTTGACTGTTGTACCTGTTTTGGCAAAAGTTTCTCGAAGACCGGTCTAATTTTCCTTGCAAACATTAACTCTGCCGGCGACATCTTTGATAGTGTGTTTTTATTTGGCGTAATACACTTGTAAAAAATGTTGTAGCGCCTTTTTTGAGAGGGTTCTTTTAGCCTTGGTCTGGGCTCTTTTCAGCGTGTCTACAAACCTCTCTGCCTGACCGTTCGATCGTGGATGATAGGTTAGCGTCGTTATGTGGTTAACCTGGAAATCCTCACAGATGCTTTTAAAATCTGCTGGAGTGAATTGTGTGCCGTTTTCTGACACTAGACAACTAACCACACCAAATCTAGTGTACAATTTGTGAAGAGCACTGATGGTAAAATCCGTCGTTGAACTTTTACATCGAAATAGCTCAGGCCATTTTGAAAAACTGTTTGCACCTATTAGATACTGGTTTCCATCCAATGGGCTTGCGTAATCTACGTGTATTCTTTGCCATGGATTGTCCGCTTTAGCACATGGGCTAAATTGCATTGGCTCGCTTTTGCAGTCAACGCGCATCCCTTACACGACTTTACCGTGCCTTCTATATCAGTGTCCATTCTCTTCCAGTAAACGTAGGACCTCATGAGGCTCTTCATTCGCGTAGCCCTAGGGTGCTTCGTATGAAATCCTTTAGAATTTTCTTTTGTAGTGTAGCTGGGATTACTACTCTTTCCAGGTACAACAGTACCTCATTGCACATAGAATAAGTTTCCGCCTCCGATTCATCCGATTGAAGTTTTTGTTTCGTTTCTTTGATGAAACTCTCTTCTTCAGCCTCATTTATTATATCTTCCAAAGTGACTGGTAGTTCCTTGATCGTATTACATAGTATTTGTGTATAGTCCTTTTAACATTGTAGTGACGCTATTTTTGTGCCTTCTAGCCGTTCCCTTGATTTCGGGATTAATCGCGACAATCCGTCTGCGTAATTTAATTTCGCAGATGTAAGAAAATCCATACTGGAATCGTAATTCAGTAGAATCGTCCCCCATCTTGCAGTCTGTTGGCTGTGTAAGTTGGCAGACCTTTTTAGAGCCAAAGATGGTTATAAGCGACTTATGGTCAGTTTGTAATTTAAATTTACGACCGTGTAAAAATCGGTGGGATTTTGTAACACCGAATATAATCCCCAGTGCTTCCTTTTCGATTTAGGAGTAATTCTTCTCGGCATAAAGTAAAGTTCTTGACGCATGGACGATCGGCTTAGTGAACCTATCAGGCATCTTGTGTATAATGCGCGCCCCAATCCCATAAGAACTTGCGTCAGTTGCGACATAATTTCTTGTTTCGGATTGAAATGAGTCAGGCATAAATCTGACGCTAATACATCTTTTAATTTCTTAAACGCTGCCTGGCACTCAGGCGTCCAGCCACATTTTTTGTCTTTTTTGAATAGCACATTACATGGCGCACGCAATTCATGCAGGTTCTTAATGAACGTTTGATAATAGTTTGTGAGCCCTAAAAACTCTGCAATGTAGTTACATTATGAGGTTCTGGCATGCCTTTTATAGCTGTGGACCTACCTGGGTCGGGTTTCCTCCCGTCCGTATCTATTATATGACCCAGGTATTTAATTCATTAAAAAAAAAACAACAAAAAAACATTCGCATTTTGCTTCTTTCAATGTGAAGCCGGATTCTTTTATTGTCAAACACTTGAAATACATGATATCTATGTTGTTCAACATTTTGACTACGCATAAGAATATCGTTCAGATAGCCTATTGCGAAATTCAAACCGTAAGCAACCTATCGATTACCTGTTGGAAAATTGCAGGTGCTACATTTATATCAAATGCTAATCTATTGAATTTATAAACCCTTCGAGCTATCTTCCTCTACTGGTATTTGTAGGCACGTTTCGCTTAAGTCTATTTTGGAAAAATATTTTCCGCTATTTAACTTAACGAATATTTGGTCTGAGTTTGGTAGTGATTGTCCTTGAGCGCCGCATTCAATCCGGGCGAAAAGTCCGCGCATACCCTAATCTCTTTATATTTTGTTTTCACGTCTACGGTGGGGGCTATCCCACTCATTATAATTTAAAGGGGTTAAAATCCCAGTGGCAACTAGTCTTTCTAATTCTTTTTCAAATTTTCCCTCGAAGCGAACGGTACGCTCCGTGGCGTTTGAATATTGGTTTTGCTTCATCCTGCATTTCGAATCTCGCCTTTATTTTTGTGCAGCATCCAAGCTTTTCAGAGAAAACACTTGGGAAAGATTTTTTAAGATCTTTTTTGAGTTTGTCGGCTTCGGCCGTTAGGTTTCCGACTTTGTGACAAAAAATCACTCATTGGCAGGTCCCATAATTCAAATTTCTGAATCCAATCGGTCCCGAATAAGTTCGTTGCGTTCCTTAGAATGAACACTTTTAGCTTTTTTGTCGTTCTTTTCATCGACGCATTAACAACTACTTCACCCTCAAAATTAATTTTTTCACCAGTTACCGATCTTGCGACTTTATTCGTCTTTGTCATCATGGGCTTTCCTATTCTCTTCCACGTGTGAAAATTTATAATTGATAAATCCGGCCCTGAATCGAGTTGCAGTTTTATTTCTTTATTTCTGATTCTCACCGTAACGTATTTCCTTATGTTATCCGTTAGAGAATGGCCCATTTTTCAGTTTTTACGTAGCTCTTTTTGCTACTTTTTTCGCAATATGAGGCCTTGTGCCCTGCTAACTTGCATAGGTAACATGTTATTTTCCTTTGGTATTGACATGCATTGTACCCATGACGTTCTTCACATTTTCTACAAGTGGTCCTAGGATTTTTTCTATCCTAACAATTTTGTAAAGGATTATTTTTTGCCTCTTTGTTGGTAATAGCGTATTTTTTTTTAATGTGCACGATACATGTTTCCTCTATGTTTCGGGAATCTTGCTTCATTGCCACGAACCGCTGACAATCTTCAGCCAGTTTCTGAAGCGTCAAATCAGGTTCTAATTTTAATTTATTTAGAGCACGACATCTTATATCGACGTCTTTTGTGGCTATCAAACCTTGTGTGAATATTAAGCATTTGAAATTGTCCGCCGTTAATGACGACAATTTGAAATCGTCACAGTGCTTATTAACTATAAACGCAAAAGTCGTATAGTCCTGACTCTCCTAACGTGTAAGATTCATGCATTTCCATCTTTATGAAAAAGGCTTCTTTTGGGACAGTATAACTGCATTAACAGTTTGACTGCCTAGTCAAAGGACACTTCGTTGGTTTTTCTTGGTAAAATATAGTCCGCCAATTTATGTTCGAATGTACCTAACTTCCGTAGCAATAAACGAACCGTCTTTTGATCCGTACATGCACTGCAATCAATCTTAAAAAGATCTTCAAATCTTCTGAAATATCCCTCAAACGGTAGGTCTTCCTTAGGAGCATAGTAAAATGTATCAATATCTGACCAGATCGTATTTTGGGAAAAAAGCCTTGCTGATTTCTCTTCCGTTGTCCTTATTCACTAAAACTTATCAAATCCATTTTTTATCTGACTGGTTTTGTTGCTCTAAATGTAATTCTTTCAATTCCAATATCTTTCGTTTATTTCTTTCCTTTCTCTTTCCTGTTTTTCCTCGAAGAATTTCATCAAATCTAACTGCTTTTCCAATATTTGTTTGTTCATATTTTTCTTTTCTCTTCCTTGTTTTTCCTCGAAATATTTTAATAAATTTAACTGTTTCTCTTCGTTTTGCTTCTGTATTGCCAAATGCTCTTCTCTGAACCTTTTTTCAAGTTCTAATCGTTAACTTTGTTGGAATTTCACCATTTCCAAAATTTGTTTTGCCAAATCGTCTATTTTTTTTTCTGGACGGTGTGGAATTACTTAATGACAAAATGACTTTTTTCAGAAACAACACAATTCGTTGGTTTACTTTTCCTATAGTACTAACTCTATAAAAAAAAGCATTAGAAAATTCGTACCTGCTTATTTAACGTGTAGGTACTTGGTTCAATTCCTTGTTAATCCTACACCTTCTTTTCCCTCTGTCTTCCTTAAAAAAGAAAAAAAGTTACTTATCTGTGAAAGAAAGTTTATAGAATTTATTTACTATTCTTTTTGATTTCTGTTCGAAAAAAATAATGTCCTTTTCTCGTTAACACTTTATTTGCCGTGCTTAGTGAAATCGTGCTTTTTTCTTCTTCGACGTGCAGTCCCGTCGACCAGTGAAAATGTTTATTTTAACCGGATGTAAATCCGACGTCTTTTTTATTTTATGTGAATACTCGCTTTAGCCAATAAAATAAAATATATCATTTACTTTTGTAGGAGCTTTTTTTTTCTTTTTCCAACGCTAATGCCTTTTAACCATACGACGTATTAGCAAGACATGCTTTTTAGAACGACAAAGTTTTTTTCTTTTGTACTTACTGAAAACTTGGTCTTGTTAATTCACTAATAATAATTCTCTGCGTAATTCGTCTTATAAGTTCTGTTTCAGCTCGTAGTTTGCATTTTAGTAGCTTTTTTAACAGCAAGATAAGGTTTTTTGATGACGTCTTTGTTAAATCCTTTTTTCGGCAAGAATTTTTGTCCTTTATACGAAGTGTTCTTTATCTCGTGTTTGTGGATTTTTACGCTCGAATGTTGGTTTTTGTGTCAGCGTTGACAAGTAGTTTTTCCTGTTATTCACCGAACATTTTAAAAATAAATACTCTTGAAGTTTTGAATTTTCATCAAGTGTAGGAAAATATTTCGAATATCCGCGTGTGTTCTTTTTTCTTGAATCCTTTTGGTCGTCAAATGCTGTCTTCCAATGGCTGCTATTTTTTTAGAGTGAATTCATTGCCCGAATATTCATCATTCAGTTGTTGTTAGCAATTATTGTAAATTGATCCGGGAATTTCTTGAATCGTCCTCGTAGCCAGTTGTTGTAGACACGTGCGAGGGGTTACAAATGAAACAAACCACAAGTAGTGTAAAGTGTATAAAATATAATATGTATTTATCATAAAGAATACAGGAGCCACTAAAGTGGTATGAGAGGAACGTGTTCGTAGCATGCGGTTAAACATGGTATGGATGCCTCTGTTTAGTATCTGAAACCAGTGGTATTCATAGGACTGGTTGATTCCACTTCGTTCTGAAATAGGGGTAATTTGTACCCTACAACAAATACATACATGCATAAGGAAATGGCTAAAACTCCAGAGGAAACATCTAATCTGTAGTGGAATGGGGCCGAAACTGGATGGTAACGTTCAACGCCGCAAAGACTAAGCGAAACTTTGTCAAGCACTGATTGCCATGGCTAATGATAAACTACTTAAAAGTACTTTTATCAAGCTCATAGGCTTAACATTTATGAAAAACATGAGCTAGAACAAATATATTGAGGTAACTGCCAAGGCTGCTGCGAGGAAGGTGGGCTCTCTTTACCGTGCTAGAAGGTTATTCACACCTGAGAGTATCCTGTATCTCTACAAAGCTACTATTCACCCATGCATGGAGTATTATTGTCATATCTGCCTTATAGTTTGTCGGTTGTAGACAGCGTTAAAAAAAGAGTCACCAACTTAATAGGTCCCGCACTGTAAGCCAAACTCCAACCTCTATCCTATCTCCGAAACGTGGCATCCTTGTGCGTATTTTCCAAGTACTTTAATGGAACGTGCTCCGACGAACTCAAAGCACTAGTATTCCCTCAACGAAAATATCCCCGACAAGTAAAAAAGCAAAATCTCACTCCGACACTGTGGATATCCCTAGATGCTATAAATCCCTATACTCAAATAGCTTCTTCTCTTGAACTGCTGCACTTTGGAATTTCCTCCAAGGCCTCTGCTTCCTTGACTGTACTGACATGATATATATTTATTGGCGATATTCAAGTGTAATTTTAACAGATATCTCGCTTCCCAACTCCCTACATAGTATCCCAGCTAATATGGTATTCTACTTTGTTTGGAGTGGAAAACAATAATAAAAAAAAAGTAAATCTTTTTTTAATATCAACGTTGTATGGCTGTTAAAAGGTATAATATCAAGCATGTTTCACACCAAAAAAGATAATTATGTGAAAACCGGGTTGATATGTCGTAAAAGAGGCAAGCCAGATCAATCAAAATCTCTTTAAAAAGAAGCGTAAAGTTCTTCCCAAAATAGTTAAACGGTTGAACCGTGTTCGATTGTTTAAAATGTTGATAGTCGCGATCGATTAATTTTGTGATTCACTCTTAGGAAAATTGCACAATTGTTTTGGGACGTGGCGATATATTTTTTTTTTTTACAAAATTGCGAAACATATTTTTTTTCGTTTTAAAGATAACGATTTTGGCGAGTAAAAGAGCAAGTCCCGCCTGAATTGATATTTTCGGTTTGAAGATTGTCGGACAACAAGGAATCTTGTCATTGGATGAAGACACGAACGTAATGAAGATGTGAAAATGGATAAAAAGATGGACGACGTGGTAGGGACAAAGGAAGTTGGGAGATACTATTCAGTGAAAACGGCAAAGGTAATCTGACGGTGTCTTAAAGATATGAAAGATATCAATGGCGATTAAATATCAGCATCTTCACAATAAAAGAAAGAGAGAGAATGAGGAAGATGAAAAAGAAAAAAAGATAAAGAAAGGTGGAAGATGATGAGAAAAAAAAAAGAATAAATAGAAAACAAGGAAGACGGAATCAAAAGAAAGCAAAAAAATGAACGAAGGACGAACAGAAAATAAAACATTATAAAAACTAATTAAAGGAAAGAAAAATAAGAAACAAGAAGAAGAAAAACAAATATGGAGAGAAAAAAGAAAGAATAAAAAGAGGAACGAGAAAAAAAGGCAGATAGATGAAGAACGAAGAGGGGAAGAAAGAATAAAAAGGAACAAAACATAAGAAAAAAATAACAACAAGATGAATAAAAAAGAAATACAAGAAACCCATGAAAAGAAAAAACAAAAGGAAGAAAAAGAAAGAAAAAAATGAAGTACATAAAGAAAAGGAACACAAAATTTAAAAAACAAATATAAGCGTATAAGACAGAAAAAGAAGAAATAACAAAAAGAAGAAACAATAAAGAAGAAAGAAAAAAAGAAGAAATAACAAAAAGAAGAAAGAAGAAATAACAAAAAGAAAAAGAAAAAAGAAAGAAAAAAGAAGAAATAACAAAAAGAAAAAAGAAAAAAGAAGAAAGAAAAAAGAAGAAAGACAAAAGAAGAAATAAGAAAACGAAGAAAGAAAAAAGAAAAAATATCAAAAAGAAGAAAGAAAAAAGAAGAAAAAAAAGAAGAAATATCAAAAAGAAGAAATAACAAAAAGAAGAAAGAAAAAAGAAGAAAGAAAAAAGAAGAAATAACAAAAACAAGAAAGAAAAAAGAAGAAAGAAAAAAGAAGAAAGACAAAAGAAGAAATAACAAAAAGAAAAAAGAAAAAATAACAAAAAGAAGAAAGAAAAAAAAAGAAGAACGAAAAAGATGGAAAAACAAAAAGAAGAAGTAGCAAACAAAAATAAGAAGAAAAAAGAAAGAAAAAGAAAAAATATAAAAGAACAAAACAGAAGAAAGTATAAAAAGAAGAAAAAAAGAGTAAAAATAAGAACACAAAGAAGAAGAAAGAAGAAAACCCATAACTAGAAAAACAACGAAAAAAAAAAAGAATAAATTAAGCTGAAAAACAGCCTTTCCATTCGTTTTGCTCAGCTTTCCTAAATTTATAACAACACTTTTTTTTAACAAAGGAATCACAACTTATCAAGGCCCAGAGACCACTTGGGGATAAGGTTTAAAGAATGTACAGAAGTCAAAGGGACAATATCATAGTAATCGTTAAAAATGTAAACATGGTAAGTTGGATTACTCAAGGGGAACGGCTCATCAAGACCTTGTTTACATTAAACTTGAAGACAGCCACATTGTAGACAGCTGGAAAGCAGGTAAATGAAAGAGAGTTCCGCAGGCGTGCAATTCTAAGAAAGAATCTTTGTTCATGGAATCTACGTTTAGGTTTAGGCACAGATAAGGAGTGGGGGGAAATTATTGATAGTGTTTACAACCAAACGAGTATTTGCTTGCAATAATGGTATTTTGTTAACATTTCTTTTTATTTGAACGCACTCTAACATAAAATTATACGTTTAATTTACAAACAGATTTTGTTAATATCTATTTATAATCATTAGCGTATATTTAAACATGAAAGAAATTTGTTAATAGTTGTGTTGTTGTCTATACCACGAGATCTCTCACACTCTATGAAAAGTATTTTTTAAACCAATGTATGTGTTATATTGTCGAGTGGAAAACAATACACAGACATAAAATAGAAAATCGATTTATTCCGTAAGGGACAATAATAGGAGTGCGTATCAGCCAGCAGCAACTAGAGAGTCGACAAGTAAATCGCCAAGTGTTCGCAATTCAATTCTCAGCTTCAACTGATTCCTTAAATATACGCAAACCGTAGTCACGTGTTCGAGCCGGGTCACAATAGTGTTTATAGGTGTTCCAAATATTCATACTGCAGAGCAAACTTCAATTATACCAAGCTGTGATTTTTACCATCCTCATGTATGCTTGTGATGTATGACTGTATATGCCAAATATGCCAAGAAACGTAACCATTTCCCTATGACATGCATCCCTAAATTGTTGAAAATCAAATGGCAAGACCCGATACCAAACACAGAGGTTTTGGCCCGGTCAAACCCTTCCCTCAGTACACACTATATTACAGCAGTGCCAGGGTCGTTGAGCAGGTCATATATGCCGTATTTTTTATTCAAGGCTTCTTTCTCGTGAACTATCTAAATGAAAAAGACCCGCAGGAGGACAGCGGGAACGGTTCAAAGACAATATGAAGGCCCTCTCCCTTCAAAGCGTTCGGTTTGTATTCTAACTTATGGGAAATGCTAATCGAAGATAGATGTTCCTGGCGTGCCGTAACTCACAAAAGGTCTACAACTGTTGAATTCATACGCAATGAAAAACGTAAGAGAAAATGTGACATTACAAAAAGACAGAATAGTCAACATCTCTAATACAGAATTACCGCTCCAGTATCTAACATGCGGGAAATATTTTAGAGTTCGAATCGGTCTAACAAGCCATCTTTGAAACCATAGGACAATTTTATGATCATGACCATCTTCGTAAACGATGGACGAACATCACTGCAGACCTGTTTATGTTTGTTCAGTTTTGATATTTATTTTATTCAATATTTATGTTCTATCTATGCACATTAATTTGATGTACATTAGCCTTTTTTTTTTTTACAAGGGTGTCACCACTTATCAAGGCCCAGAGGCCACTCAAGGATAAGGGTTAATAGGTATACATTAGTCATTGTGATTTTAGCATAGTAAACAGTGGGAATTTTGAAACTTGGATTACTTAGGGGGACGATTCAATTAGAACTTGTTCACATTGGACTTTTTCTTTTTTTTTTTTCATAGGTATCAACTCATTATCAAGGTCAGATATATATTAGGACATTATGCCAGTAAGTTGAAATTATGCTAACTAGTATGAATTTCAGGAAGGCTTACATTAAGAACCTAAGAATTAATTAATTAACTAATTAATTAATAATAACTAATTAGAACGGAAACAGATTAGTGCATCAAGGGTGAGTGAGGCGAAATAAGTCAAGGGTTATCTCCCTTCACTATGCGAAACACACTAAAAGCATGTGTCGAATCATTAGATAGAAATTATATCACGTGTGTGGGACAGTTTCGAAGCAGTTCAATTAAGTAAGAAGGAGTTATTTCTAGCCTCTCCCTTCCTGAACTAACTTTCTCTCCACAATAAAACCTTTGAAACCGCAATAGGTTTCTATAGCCCCATCGATGTGTGAGTTTTATCCGCTGAAGTAAAAAAGTCGATCAATAGCTACTAGACCATGCAACGATTCAAAGAATGGCACACATCACAAAATGAAGTCTAGACCGCACAAAGACGTTTATTAATTGATTATTTCTTCATCGCCATAATGCACATGTGACGTGTACACGTTTACGTAAAAAAAGACTATGTGTTAACTGAAATTGTTTGTATAGCACTTTTTTTTTCTGTGCATGAGAATGTTACAGGTTTAATTTCATATTATATAACACGTGTTTTGTTTGGTTGAAATGATTTGCTATTCAGAAATACGGTGTTCTGTAGCGGATACGAAGTTTGTGTTTTTTGAAGTTGAGCCTAAAACGTAGTTTTATTTCGTAATTTATGCACCAACCCAGATGTGACAACATGCTCCATGCATGACCAAATGGTGGCTTTGTAGAGATATACGATACTCGCAGATGTAAAAATGTTTTAGAACGCGGTAAAAGAAGGCCACCTTCTTTGCATGGCGTATAATCACGTTGACACACTGGTTCTCGTCGGATCACTGAACTTCAATATCAGATTGGTAACCATTTGGGAATACTAGGCGCTGTATGCAGAAGAAAGTCGACGTCTCCTTGCAAGAGCTGCAAAAACCTAACGTCGATATATCCCCTATTGGTGGCATGCATGCGTCTGGGGATTACTTATGAATTTGATACTCTCGTGAAACTTTGGAGGAAGACGGTTTAACTTGCATAGGGAGAGTATCCCTTTGGTACCTTCTTTGCAGCAGTTTTGACAATGTATTCTTGTTTTTTGTAAATATTATATCTAGGAGTTTAAATGATGATCTCTCAGGTAGGATACTATTTGCCATGGAAATCTGAAGTGTTCCTGGTTTAGGACAACAAAATTAAAGAAATTAAAAAAAAAGAAAAGAATTCGTCTTTGCAAGCCAACAACCGCCGGGTTCGAGATCACCACTGTCACCAACGTTCGTCTGTCTGCCACTCCCACCTAAACTGTCAACTCTTTTTATAAATGTCTCCCGCGTGATTTCACGTGATTTCGCGTGACTTCCACCAGATCACACCTTTTAAAACTATGGGCGCCATCTTGATTTCTCTCTCTTTTGCCCAACCTCGCCAGACACACACGCGGTAAGACTTCTGTTCGTTTGACCTGTTTTCCCCTTTCTTTTTCTCCTGTCCTTCTGCTAACTTTAAACAAAAATGGTTGAAATGTTTTTTTTCTGTAATCCTTAAACGAAAGGAGCTTAGTTTTAGTATAATTAAATGTTAGCCTACATTTACCCCTCCTTTCTACTACAGACTAGACATCATTTTCTAATGTGTCAGACATTGCGTTGAATATGTGTACATGCGTTTTCTTTTCTCACATGTCTGGAATCGAGTGTGGTATCAGCAAATATATGCATCTCGGGCACAATCTCATCAAGAATATCGTTACTAAATATTAGGAATAATAAAAGTTCAAGGATCGACTATTTGTGTACACAAACGTTAAAGTCATGTTAGGAATTGACGGTCATCCAGAATCGCATGGATATTACTTTTAAGGACCTGATTATATTAAAAATTCGTACAGTAATAACGTACAGTTTATTTTTCATGAGAAGACCTTCATGCCAGACATTGTCAAGGTTTTTGATATATTGAAGACGATCTCCCTGTTTTTACCTTGCCTTCTCCAGTGCATGGCATATGCGTTCGGAGATGGTTGTAAGGATACATGCAGTGAAACTGACTTAACTAAATCTATAGTGTCAGCCAGAAACAAGTTTCGCAATTATGAGGTAATGGACTAGCAGGAAATGGTTCGATAATTCAATCAGATTTCTGCAGAGTTAACTCCCTTAGCTTCAACGAATTAAAAGTTTATTGGTAAAAATTAGTGAGTAAGCTGTAATTAACGAATAGAGTCGGTAAACTTGAACAAGACTCCCTAAATGTTTCATGTTTCTTTATTAAAAATCAATTTGATATTTGGAGAAATATGGACGGAACTGATATTGGATTAACGATGTTTTTTTTTTGTTATTCATACTTTTACCTCATCATTCATTTGAAAAAAAAATTGTTTCATTTTTTTAAAAACTACTAATAAAAAAGATATTCTTTTAATTGAAGAATAGGATTCCACGAAGAACATAATTTGAGCGCGATCAACAAAATGATCAATTCAATTCGAAAATTGCATTAAAGTTTTGAATTTCGATTAAGTCATCCTTGTAATATAATCTTCCTAGCAGGGAGATCCGACGTTGCCCAGGATTGAATGATGATCAACGAATATTTCATACTTGTATATTTTTATTGTCATCGAAATCCGTGAAATCGACGGGGAGGAATCTTCACATGCCTCCATGCAGTAACTTAGTCCAAAATATAGGTTATTCTACATTGCACTCTGGTGAGCCTATGTTTCTTTTATAAAAATATTTTATATAAACTTCTTTCCAGTTAACGCCCCCCCACCAAAAAAAAACATTAAGAAATTTAGGTGCGGGTTTTGAACCTATAGACCACGCCATGCAAAGAGCAAAAAACAAAAAAATAACAAAAACAACAAAAAAAAAAAAACAACAAAAAAAGAAAAACAAACAAAAAAAACAAGTAAATTTTCAAGTTTGACAAAATTCTTTGAAGTTCATTAAAAAAATTAAGAAATTTATGTGCGGAGTTTGAACCTACAAACCACGTCATGTAAACAAAAAACAAAAACAAAAAAACAAAAACAGGCTATCTCTTTATCTACAGTAAAAATTTCACGGCCCGTTGTTCTATCATTATTTCTATGCGACGACATGGAAAAATGACTTTACCGATGATAGATAAATTAAAATAACGGTTTTGATTATCGATAATTATCGGGGATATTCTGAGAAAAATCTTAACTAAGATCACTCCCAGACTTATACATTAAAGTTCTGTAAACTTAAAATAAAAAAAAAGAAATTAAAAAAACTCAGCCGTTTCGGAATCTATAAAGAACAAACTCACACACATAGATAAAGTTGCATTTATTTAATTGTAGAGATTAAAACAGATTGTGAGAGCAATTTCTTAATTCTTTGCGATTAAATACATGACCCAATGAAATGTTGTAAGCGTTAACACCATTTATAGTATTGAAGTAATCTTTGCGGCACTTCTAATGTTTAGAAAGTCGATCTAAAAAAACAAAAACTGAAATGGCGAATCGGATATGTCGATGGGTCACGCAACCCACCGCTGAACATAGCGGTCAGATCTTTATCTGGCTGTCTCTGTGGGCTTTCATGTGATCGCGTGTGAAAACGCCTTCCAAGCATTTTTGGATGTAATTCAATCGTTACTCGATTAGAACCGCTTTGTTTTTTTTGTTTTTGTTTTTTCGAAACACTCAATAAATATAAACGGGCAAACATCATTAAGATAAACATTAACGCGGCGGAAATTCTTTGTCGTTGCTTCTGATACTTTTGGTGTTTGTAGAATGGTGCAGTGGTTATAAGTGCGGGTCGCGAGTTCGAGTTTGTTGTGGCCATTGTATCACTTTCACAATTTCTGTTTGCTAGCTTTTGATGAAACAGTATTGTGTATTAGAGATTCAAATCTTAGTACGGCAACTATCCCAGGAAAAGAAAAAGTTAAAAAACAGTAAGTCGTTTTACTCCCCAGCCATCTTTCATGACAGATTAAATCTCGATGTCAAATTGTTACTGGGTAAGCATGACAGGGGAACGAAAATTCGACGTGACACAGGCCTCCAGCAGCAACATTTACCTACATAAACATATTCGCGGAGGCAGAACTGACTCATATCTTTGAAAGAGAATGTCTTGGTGAGCTCAACCGTTGTTGTGTTCTAGGGATCCAACACCTAACAGAGTATCGGCTATTATTCAGATGAGTTTTTCTTGTGAACAGGGGCATGGTTTTAGTCATATGCAGTTTTAAGGGATCCATTCGACTCAGCTTTGTTTTCTCACCCGTTGAGAAGAGGGTAGTTTATTGCTATGAGGGGCGTGCAATAAGTAATGCCCCTGACCCACTTCCCATAGCAGTAGAGCAACGAAACTTGGCACATTTATTAGTCTTTCTCTACATAGAAACCACCCAGAGTTATGCGACTCTATAAGTCACTCCGTCGGTCCGTCGGTCGCTCTGTCCGTCGGTCGGTCTGTTGATTGGTCGTTCTATCGGTATGTCCGTAACATTTTGTGCTTGGCCTTTTTGGTTAAGATCAAAGGTTTGTTATTAATAGATGTTGTTCTTAGCTTTTTAAGCTTTTCTTGGCCAGAAAGCCAAGTGTGTTGATTTTCAATGTATTTTTAACATGAATAAAGGATTTAATATCTCAAAGTGTAGTATCTGTTCCGGCAGATACTGCAAGCAAAGACCCTATGTGGGGGCGACCCCACATATAAGACCTTGATCAATGTAGGGGAAACCCTTCATACCAATTGTCACTATCCAGCTTCCCTACTCCCCGGGGAGTTGGTCCCCATTTACCCTTCACTCCTCACATTAAAAATCGACCTTGTGCCTGATTTTCTCGGTGGGGGAGCAAATAAATACCCCTTTCTTGGCCTTTTGGCCAAGATCAAAGTGTAGTATCTGTTCTTACTATATGCTGTACTTATGTTTGTAACTTTGTGATATAAAGTGGGGGATCACTTTTCTGTATTAATTTAATGTAAAATGATCACCCACTTTACAACTGTCAGTCTCAAAGCCATTCAAGTCGTTCTCCAGATCATTCAAGTTGTTTTTTGAAGGAATCCAGTTATTTTGTAGCATTCAAGTCATTCTTAAGATCAATCAATTCATCCTTAAGTTCATTAAAGTCATTCTAAGTCATTTACTTTTTATTTATTTAGGTCATATCAGCCCATTTTTCGGTCATTTTAGTTTATCTTTAAGAATTTCATGTCAATCCTTCATTCACGCATTCATTTATTACACGAGAGCACGCGACTAATGGCTATCGGCCTTGTTATAGTCAGAGTTCTTTCTAGAAAGACATCGGATACGTACGGGAGCGGCAACAGAAATTTGCTAATATCCTAAGTGAAAGTATAGAAGGAGCTGGATTCGAACATGGAACACCTATTTGATCTGTTCGTATCATTACCCACTAAGCTATCGTAATCCATGAAGCGATTATTGACTCATTTATTTTCTTATTCACTTTAATGTGTAAAGCAGTTTACTTAAAAAATAACAAACACAATTTTAACTCAGTATTTCAGCCATTAATGGAAAATGTAACTTATTTTATTAGAGGTACATATTTTATTTTAAACATCGTTCAAATAAATAAATAACTGTTATGATTTTCGTAGAAGTAAAACCCGATAGAATATTCAAAATCACATAGTTATCGCGGCCCAAAATCAGATATCCTCAGTATGCACAACCTATGAGGAATGGCGCACATTCTTTAAGTGATGTTACCTTAAGTAACTACACGAGGCTTGATAATCCACCAGATTAGATGAATTTTTGGTCTGTAATCCAGGAAGGCTAGTACACAACAAGATAGATATATTATAACATATGTAAATATTATAACATATGTAAATATTATAACATATGTAAATACTATAACATATGTAAATACTATAACATATGTAAATATTATAACATATGTAAATATTATAACATATGTAAATATTATAACATATGTAAATATTATAACATATGTAAATACTATAACATATGTAAATACTATAACATATGTAAATACTATAACATATGTAAATATTATAACATATGTAAATATTATAACATATGTAAATGCTATAACATATGTAAATATTATAACATATGTAAATATTATAACATATTTAAATATTATAACATATGTAAATATTATAACATACGTAAATGCTATAACATATGTAAATATTATAACATATGTAAATATTATAACATATGTAAATATTATAACATATGTAAATGCTATAACATATGTAAATATTATAACATATGTAAATATTATAACATATGTAAATGCTATAACATATGTAAATGCTATAACATATGTAAATATTATAACATGTAAATATTATAACATATGTAAATATTATAACATATGTAAATGCTATAACATATGTAAATATTATAACATATGTAAATATTATAACATAAGTAAATATTATAACATATGTAAATGCTATAACATATGTAAATATTATAACATATGTAAATATTATAAGATATGTAAATGCTATAACATATGTAAATATTATAACATATGTAAATATTATAACATATGTAAATATTATAACATATGTAAATGGCCAATTAGTGAAAGGAAGGTTATGTTATCAGTTTCTTTACTAGAGAACCATTATTCATTTTGTTGTAATACATGCAGTGTTGCTTGCTATTCGTATCTTCAATACGTGTAAATAGCATGCTCTTTTATTTCTTCTATTATTCAGATATCAAATAAACAATTTACACGCCAAAAAAGTAAAATGCATTTATCTATGACCAAGAATATCCAGAAACATCAAAGATGGCATAAATTAGCTGCACAGCCCCAGATTGTGAAGCCACATATGACGGTAATCTGGCACTAGAAATCCTCATCCGCCTGATTGACATCCATACCAACACGGCCCACCCTCCGCCAGCGCCTTCCGTAGTTACAGAAGTACTATTTTATACTATTTGTGATTTCTGTTCGATTATGATTCAATTTATATGTTTAATTGTTCAGTATGTGCTAGCAAAAACAATCGTTTATAAAATATTTGTTTAATAATATCGCATGAATTTATACCAGATGCTTGATGAGGAGGCTGTATCTTTTATATTACGTTTGCATGATTCTATTGAGATTCTACTTCTTGTCGCTTACCACTCTTAAAACTTTATTTATTTAT
The DNA here is from genome assembly GCF_053919585.1 of Euprymna scolopes. Classification (NCBI taxonomy): domain Eukaryota; kingdom Metazoa; phylum Mollusca; class Cephalopoda; order Sepiida; family Sepiolidae; genus Euprymna; species Euprymna scolopes. The sequence goes on along the minus strand of NC_136482.1, from coordinate 166,666,118 downwards.
TTTATTACTTTACTAGCGGGGGTACCCGGCGTTTCCAGGGTGTTTGGAGGTGTGTATGTAGGAGGGGGGACTCTGTTTTAATATTATAAAAAAAACACGATGTTATAAAAATTGGAAAAAATAAAACAAAAGAAACCCGCGAACAAATGTAAAAAAAAGGTGGAAAAAAGGTTTAGGTAGGAAGGCAGACTGGAACACGAAGCATGGAGGCTAAGGCGGGGAAAAATGCCTGACACGTTACCTCTATGCCAAAGAGACACCCAATTGAGAATAGATAAAATTAACCCTTTAGAAACACTTGCAGGTGGTTGAAACTAACGTCAACGTTTGCTAGGTCAAACAAACATCATTGTCATAGTAGCAGGAGAAGGCCGAGTTTAGGTGAAGGAACACTCCCCACACAAACACATTTTAGCTTTTATACCTATAGATGCCCCCCGCCCTGGTTTAGCTAATATATGACGCGTAAAATTGAAAGAAATAAAAAACAAAACGAACGTTAAAGAATACCAATGGAAAAAAGGAAAAAAAAAAAAAAAATGCAAAAATGTAAAATGCAAATATGTTCATTTAAATCTAATTTTTTTTGTTTCTTTTTAAATGGAAAAACAAAATTTAAAAATATAAAACTTACCGCGTATAATGAATATATGTTTATTAGATTTTACTTTTGTCGCTGTTAACCAATTTGAATGTCGTCTGATTCCAATGTCGATAGTGTAGTAGTAATTGTGCTAATGAAACTCTCAGAAATGCAATGTATAGAAATAAATAATGAATAAGTAGCTAATCCAAAAATAGGAAGTCAGCTCCCCACCCCCCGGTATAACGTATGAAATCAGTGCAAACATAATAGAAGTCTAAAGACAGTAAATAAAATACTAAAGCGACTAATCGGTGCAAGATTTGAAGAACGCTGGCGACTGACTGTTAAATTTCTGGTAAAAACTGGAATCCAATGTTCGTTTCGTTTAAGTAATCCTTAGAATCCCAACCCCCACCACCTACAAAAAGAGAAAATTATAAAGAGAGGAGGAAAAGGGGAACAAAGAAGAAGAAATTAAGTGGTCGCGTGCAGAGTATGAATCGAATAGAGAGAAAAGATTTGACAACTTCCATTGATTCTAACCGATTGTGACAGTGAACTCTCACTGGAAAAAATGTAGAAATGTCCGAATATCAAGGAACTGTAAGGGTAGAAGGCCTATAGCACACCTCAGATCAGTGCAAATGTAATGTCGTGATTTTTAATTCTATTAAGGTCAAACTCACACGCGAAAAAATGAGTTCATTTTATTTATGTAGAGAAGATTAATTATTTTTTTAATATTTATTTTATATATTATGCATTTTTATTTTATTTTTTTTTACTTATTATTATTTTACCTTTTCCCCATAAAAACTATTAAATACTGGTTATTATTTAACTTAAATTTACCTAGTCAGGTTTAAGCGGGATAGTAAATATTTAAAAAACAAAAAATGTTTGATTACCCATTCAACTAAAGATATTGATTCTGTGTTAGTTTCCTCAATTTTTTTATTTTAAAAGATGCTATATCGTTATGGAATTTGTCCTTAAATTAACAGTAGATCGACCTTATATTCATGCTGGTTCAAATACTGTCAATAACTTCACAAAAAGGGTTGATATGCCATAAAACAAACCCACCATGGCCATAAAAGATTATTTTACTGTCATTTACTAATTATAGTAAAATGACTTATGACTTTTAAAAATTAAACAATAATAAGTTTCTAATTTGTACCGCACTTCCTAGAAAAGGTTTGGCCTGAAATGTTATTTCTATTGTGTAGCAATCGAACTTGGTTTTATTTTTTTAATCTGTCAAAATTTGGTCAGGTAAATTTATTGCTGCTAAAAATTGGAGTGATATATAATGCTATCCCACTCTAAACTTATTCTTAATATTCCATTATTCTTAATATTCAAGTATTCTTAATATTCCATTATTCCTAATTTTCCGTGAGTCCTGATATTCCATTAATCCTAATATTCCATTATTCCTAATATTCCATTATTCCTAATATTCCATTAGTCCTAATATTCCATTAGTTTTAATATTCCATTATTCTTAATATTCCATTATTCTTAATATTCCATTAGTCTTAATATACCATTATTCCTAATATTCTATTATTCCTAATATTATGCAATGTTAGAAATAAGGCATTTCCCATCCAAAGGAAATTCATTTTTTCATTTCTATATTTAGAGAAAGCTTTACTCTGCTATCTTGTCCACCTTCCTTAATCGTCTTTTCTATTTTTGCATTATTGGAACTTATTATGGCTTTCGCTACGTTAACATAAGTCTAACCCTTATCCCTGAGTGGATTCCGGGCCTTGATAAGTGGTGACCACCGTGTAAAAAAAAAAGTTGAAAATGATAATTTTATTATATTTTTATTTATAAGCTTATATGGGATAGAGAAGTTCCGACGAAGAATCTTGTAAAATTATTTTGGCTAGTTGTTTTAGATGTACATGCTGTAATGCGGATTAAACCATGTACGCTATAAGGAGGATTAAACCATATACTCTACGTTTGATTTTCTTCTTATTTTTAATCCCGTGATGTTTGTTTGAGGTAATCACTCTTATTGGATGTAAGTTATCAATGCCTATTCTTATCTTTGTATAATATTTATTTCTACGATTACGCATAGCCATATTATAATATAAAACATGGGATAATACACTTTTTTTTAAATCCCTATGCGTGTGTGTGTGTTTTCGAAAAATATTCTTTTATATTATATCCGACCCTTTTTGTATACTTATTTTGTAATTAAGAAGTTGTATAACATAATATAACAACTGAGTATATACAAGTGAATAACAAATATAGCTACATTCATTCGTTGTTTCATTTATCTTATTAATCAGTTCTTCAAACATAGCAAAACGTCGGTACATTTTAAAGACCTGTTTCGTCACGCAAAACAATGAATATTTATGTCAATATTAACTTTACGTATGAATACTGAATATTTATTTATTTATGTCAATATTAAATTTACGTATATTTATCAGAAAAAAAAACAGAATTCTTTTTTTCTTAGAAAATGTCAGTAAAAATGTATAGAATAATTTACGACCATATAATGTCGGAAACAACCGCATAGAAAACTTCACATCGCGTGTTAATTGAAATTGTTCTTTTTAGCACCCCCCACACATATCTTTTTAATAATATTCCGAATTTTATTATGTTGAAATTACACAAATAAGTATGTCGATATAATCGAAAATCGTCAATATAAACATTGGATACGAAACGAACATAGAATCAAAACAATACAATAGGAACGTACAATATCAGGTCCAGAGTTGTGAGGGTTAGCAAAGTATTTTTTAAAAAAAGTAAATTATTTAAAATAAATAAATTAGAGAAAAATATGAATAACCTAAATTAAGAGAACACGGGAAATTGTTGCAAGGATAAATGAATAATCGATTCGAATATTTAAAAATCGATATACGAAAATAGGTAAGTATAAAAAGAATCCATAACAAACGGAAAACAGAAAAAAAAAACTCTGAAGAAAGAAATATAGGTAAATTTTTTATCCCATGGTTTTCGTCTAGTAGATGGTAGATTCCATATTGTTCAGTAAAGCGTGTTTTTATCAACGTCTGAAGAGAGGCCGTTCTTATGAATATTTGTAAACGATATTAGGTTTGAAATTGTCCGAATTTTCGCGAAACGATTGTAGCGTACAATGAAAATACACTACTTGTTGCTATCAATCCAATCTTTGTTGTCTTAATTTTGTGAAACCATATATATATATATATATATATATATATGCGTGTGTGTGTGTAAATATATATATACATATATGTGTGTGTGTATGTGTGTGTGTATGTGTGTGTGTGTGTGTGTGTGTGTGTGCAAGACAAACAATCCTCTCCCGGTTGATATTCAAATGATATTTCCTTTCAGACAAGAATTTAAACCAACAAGTCACGCCTAAGTCTCGTACCTATGTTGACTTCGACAAATCCGAACGAGAGAAGCGTACTTAGCAACATACTCGAATAGATGTAATTATTTTCAACATCGGCTCACATTAATAATATAAAGTAGATTTAACATATCTATTTTTAGTTGACACATGTCCGCAGAACAAGGGACATATCGGCATTAAACCCAACCTACACTATGTTTTAATTACATTTTGGGGAGAGCAAATATGGCGTCGGCGTCTCTGAGGGTGCAGGGGGTAGGGCAAGGGATGGCGTTTGACACTCGTCGGTGATAACTTCTGAAGGCGAGGCAGACCCACCCACTTGTCTCTGGTGATTTCCTGTACTGAGCAATATAACGAATGCGTTGTTTTTAATCTCTTTTTCTGCGACAAAGTTGGTTCTTATTGTTTGGCTGCATTACTTACCGCTGCTTCTTGGTCCGCCATTACCATACACTTCCTTCTTCCGCCATTTTCCGATTTTGTATTGCCCGGATGCTGATTTCCGTATACTTAGTGCCTTTTTCCGTTAAAGATTCGACATGGAACATAATGAAGTTAGACCTCACGTGAAGTTGTCCACAAAGCATTAGGATGCCACTTAGCGTAAAGCGTAATTCGTCGGAATTAATATGGTTTTCGGTTGCAGATAATGAAAATGTAATCATATGTAAATCATATGTAAACGTTATATGTGCTCTTACTTAGTAGCCAATCTGACGAAGAAATAGTCAGTATTTAACAATTCCAATATTGGTAATGTTTTTTTTTGTTGTTGTTTATTTTTCTAAGATATATAAATGGCTTCTCGGTAATGGCATAATAAGATACTCATGCCAAAATCTTTTGTCAGCATCGTACGGCTGTTTGCGTATACAACTGAAGCGCTTGGCCCATCGTATGGCAAGACAAGTGGACGACAATTTTTAATTATGAATCGTTTTTGCATGATGAAGACGTTAAAAATATTATATATATATATATATATATATATATATATATATATATATGCATATATATATATATGGAAACGTTTAAAATGTTGTATATATATATATATATATATATATATATATATATATATATATATATATATATATATATATATATATATATCAAAGTACTGCTTTTTAAGGTTAGTTATTTCCGGTAATTTTATTCAAATTTATGCAATATTAACGAAATTATTGCATTTTATTTATTATCAAGGAATTTATTCTGTTTATCGCTCTATTACAATACAAAAAAAAAAAAAAAACGGAAATTAAATATTATTGAAAGGCAAAGAATTGTTACTGGACTTTGTGAGGATTGTCTATTAAATATTTCGCCAGGTAACTGGAAAGGGATCCAAGAACCTTGGCTTCATTCATGAACAATCTCAGCACCAAATCCAGAATGGATAAGGGCACCAGGAGAAACCTTTCAGATCGTGGTAATCGGAAAATTCTTAGAAAAATCATCTGAAGCCCAAAAAAGTATCAATGCTTACATTTTTGCAAGAGCTGAAATTACGGATGATGCCCGTGCTACTCCTGACGGTCTGGATGGATGGTCAAGAGTTTGGAACCCGAACCTCTGACAACTTACAAAATTCATCGCCAACACGGAGGTGGAGGCATTATTATTTTGGTGGGAAACATTAGGGATAAGTTTGTTGGGCCATTTCGAGTGACAGAGGTGTAAAGCTTATGAACAATGAGCACACGGCCTTTTTCGATCATTTGTCGCCATGTCTAGTTGTCCTACCATTGTTATGTCGTTTTCAGATGATTTTTATGCATGACAATGCAACATCCCATTCTACGATGGCGGCTGCAGCAGAGAAACCCTCATGACCTAGCCATCGTATTCTTCATACCCCATTGAACGTAATTGGACAATATTGAAAAGACGGGTTTATGAGGGAGGAGATCAGCCTACTTCAAAGGATGCAGGACAATAGTTGATGTCACCAGAGCCATAACTTCTTTTCAGATCAAACAATTGACTTTCTCGGTGGACAAAAGGTTGTTTAAACTTATTTTTTAAAAAATAATGGATATGTCGATAAATAATTTATTTATTTGAGGCTTAGCACCTAGGACGTGCTTTAGTTTATAATTCTTTGGCAAAAATATGATAAAAAATAAATGCTGGATTTTTTTATGCCTCGTTCACTGCGCACTCTCGGGGGATCATGCATGCTTCACTTGATAGTATTGTAATTTATATTAAAAATCCAGTTGGTTGGTTGTTTTTGTATTACGGCATATCAACCCTTTTCGAGTTATTTAATGCCGAATCCAAAGATTTTGAAGAAAATTTTTTTTAATAGAATATATTTGTTGTTTTCTACGTCGGTTTCTATTTAACCCATAGTTGGGACCATAACAGGTACTACCACTCCGGGTCAGAGTGGACCTGGGAGCAATGGTAATTAAAGGGTGGCTCCACACTCCCCAAAGCCCACAAGCTGGGGCCTCACCACTGGATATAGTTTAAGGTCATATCCAGGACCCCCATTGAAGGACTTTTACCCTCTGCAGGGGGGCAGTCAGCGTATTCTAATGCCCCACCGACAGGGCCTAAAAATCCAGAATAAAAGAAGTCATAAAGCATATTAATCGCCCTTCCTTATATAGTAAGTATTTTCGATTGAAGAAATTGTAATTTTGTTTATGTTGGTTACATATACGCATACTAGTTTCAGTAGAATCCCAATTCAAGGATAAACCATCAAACCAAAAGGAATCTATAAATTGGATACAATATCAATTCTTTTTTGATCTGATGTAGTGTTATCCTTGAATTGGGAGACCACTGAAACGTGTATGCACATATGTAACAAATAATGTTTTATAATATATATATATATATATATATATATATATATATATATATATATATGTACATGTGTGTATATATATACATGGTAAATATATAATCGAGACTGAATAGAATCTGTAAGTTTGATGCAATATCGATTCTTTCATGATCTGATCAAGTGTTATCGTTAAATTGGTATACCACTGAAACATGTATGCACATATGTAACCAATAATGTTTGTATAATAAGCAACACACACACACACACACACATATATATATATATATATATATATATATATGTGTGTGTTTGTGTGTGTGTGTGTGTATACATGGTAAATATATAATCGAGACTGAATAGAATCCATAAGTTTGATACAATAGTGATTCTTTTTTGATCTGATGACGTGTTATCTTTGAATCGGGATTCCACTGAAACATGTATGCACATATGTAACCAATAATTTTTGTATAATAAGCAATACACACACACATATATATATATATATATATATATATATATATATATATGGGTGGGTGGGTGGGTGTACATAGTAAATATATAATCGAGACTGAATACCTAAGTGTCTTCCTGGCTTAGCACTAAGGTGTAAATACACCAATGCGTTCCACATGTCTCAACATAAACACCGCGTTGTGCACAGCGAGTAGTCTAACCTTTTAATTGTTTCCTGCTTGTTTAGATACAGCCCACGCACAGGGTACTACACGTGTAGCCGATGCCGATACAACACTCTCTCACACACCCATAAGTACACACACGAGCACACGTACGCACATCCCATAGTATATATATATATATATATATATATATATATATATATATATGTGTGTGTGTGTGTGTGTGTGTGTGTCTGTGTCTGTGTCTGTGTGCATGTGTGTTATGCGCGAGCGTGTGAGTCCGGGAGTCTGTATCCCCCCCCCCCAACGCACCCCGATGTCTCACTTTGCTTTGTCCTCCTCACAGACCTCTTTTCGTTGTTCGTTTACAATGAAACAAGCTGTCTTGTTTTCATTATCTACATCACTCTCGATCCAATATGTCACGCCCTCCCCATTGCCAGTCTCTCTCTCTTTCTCCCTCACACACACACACACACACACACACACACACACACACACACACACACACACACTCTCTCTCTCTCTCTCTCTCTCTCTCTCTCTCTGCTCCCCTTTCCCTATCTCTCACTCTCTCTATCTCTTTCTCGGTAGGCCTAGTGCTGTAATCTGGTCCCAATTAAATTCACGATATAGATGTAATGTTAACAAATAACCAAACAGTAAGAAGAACAAATTGGTTCTTTTCTGACAACGTCTTTGATGGCTCGCAAAACTAAAACAAGCAACTTTGAAGTTCTCTCATTCGTATTCTCTCCTCTACTTTCCCGAGCCCTTTGGTTTTATTTCTAGCATTGGCCGATAACTAGGAATCTTGTTATTCGTCATCGGATGTGAATCGGAACTTTTCTGTTTATAGATATTTGAGTCTGATACATTCCACATTCCGAATACAAATTATGCGTCAAACGTGGCAGAATAGCCCGATGCTGCCCGGGATTACATTTTCAAAATACATTAAGATAATCCGTATTATTTCGGATGCATCTGACTACTGTTCTCATCTTGAGTGTCATTTTCACAACGTTTCGGTCGATGTAATCTCCGACCTTCTTCAGGTATATCTTGTTGAACTTAGGAATGTTCAGTTCGACAGGATACGCCCGAAAAAGATCGGAGATTACATCGACTGCAACGTAATCAAAATCACATCCAACATGAGAACAGTAGTACGATGAATCCAAATAATAAAAAAAAACTAATCCTCATCTCAAAAATTGATTAAGGTAATTCCTATGTGTTGGATTATTCAGACTACTGTTGCCATCTTTATCTACTCTGCCTTGACTTACGGGACGAGAGGACGCTACTCCGTTGATTAAATAAAAAATTCAGTTCGAAATTCCGTGCAGTTTCCCCAGTTCGGCAGAAAAATTCTAGATTTCGACAGGATACACTTGAAGAAGATCGGAGGTTACATTGGCCGAAACGTTTTAAGAATAATCCAAATGAGGCAAAGTATAAATCCTCATATTGTTAAATTATTTAGGTTTAAAAGATATTCAGAAAAATGTTTTAATAGAAAAAAAATGTTAATTAAAATATATTTGTTAAATATTTAACTGAGAAATTTTTAACTCAAGAAAAAATGCTATGAATAGAGGAAAAAGCATAAACAAAGCTAATTTGAGATTTGATTTAGTAAACAACGATGTGGATTACGTGACAAACACGATTGTTCATTGTGGTTGACGCCAGGGACATATAAGCAAGGAGAAATCAGAATTAGGAGTTTAGTCTGGAATAGGATGTCGACGAGACGTGTTGTGAGTTAGCTAGACTGAGCAAAGTAGCGGAAAGGAGTTGTTTCTGGGTCAAATGGATGCATGTACGGAACAACTAAAAAAATATATCTAGGTAGCAGGTTTAGGGATGCAGACCCCAAAACGTGAAACACTTTGGAAATATAGATCTAGAAATGATAACTCAGCGTTTTTGGGTGTTCCAGTCGACTTCTCATAAGAGAATGCATCTCACTTTGTCAGGTTGCATTACGGACATGGAATTTATTTTTCTGGGTCTTTTAGTGCTTTTAAATGACAAAGTATGGCCACTGTTTATTCACGCCAGATGAGGAATATTATATCTGACACGTATAGGACCAGCTATATGCAGGAATCTTAAGTAGAGAGTTGTGCTGCGATGTGCTTGTTGACATTACATTTACATTTGTGCATATAATGACAGTCGGGGAAACAAGGAGCAGGAATAAAATTCCAAAGGTGAACGGCACAAGGAAATACGCTATTAAAGCAGAGAAGGGACTTTTACAACGAAGAGGATGTTTACGTTGTGTCAGGGAGTATTTATAATGAGAGAGTGCAACTGCCGTAAGTTGGTCGCAGCATATTACGTTGAAGTAATTGTAAAATAAGCACAAGCATGCAAAATTGCGGCGATGGGTCAGATGTTTATGCTTGGTAGATAAGATGGAACCTATTGTTGAATATTATTCTGGGCAACGCCGGAATTATTTCTGGTTGTGCACACACACATATGTAGTTGGATGCACACGCGCAAATAGTGTGCAAATAAGAGCTGTTATCAAAAGTCATAACAATTGAAAGACGAGAGCAGAAGCTTTGAAATCAACATTCTTCAATTGACAAGTTTTGAAAAGAGTCATATTGAAATTTGGGCTTGGACGAATTTGATAAGGGCCAGTGGAATGCGGCATGGAAAAACGAAATTTAAATAAAAACAAATGCAAGCCAAGGAAGAGGTCAGTTAGAGAGACGGGCACTGAGACGACCAGTTGTCATTTTGTGTCACTCACATCACTCCACAACGCCTCATCTCTCTCTCTCCCTCTCTCTCTCTCTTCATAGCACATTGAAAAAACATTGAATAGAAATAAATTGTTATTCTTTTTTATAAACTTGCGTCAAGTGTTTTTTGTGAAACAATAATTGTCTTATATACATTCGTCAAGAACTGGAAACTCTATTTAACAGATTCAATAGACGACACGGTTAAAAACTAAAGAAATACAGCATAACGTAACACTATTAGTTTAAAACCTCATTTCTGCACCTTCCCCAAGAGGAAGTGACAAATGGTGTATGTACTAGCCCAGGTATGATTACAATTCCGCAGGTGTGACAACAGTGGTCATACTTTGTTATTTCAGTATACTAGCAGAAGAAGAAAAATAAATTCAATGTCAATAGTGAAACTCAACAAAATGGGCTGTCTTCTTTTAGAGAAGCTGCCCCCAAACAAGGAATGAAGCCACTTGATATAATAGGCTACAAAACAGAGTTCGTATAATAAAAATCGGAGAGGAATTAGAATAATTTAAAAACAGGTTAATTTTTTACTTAGCAATGATATATTTAGGGGCGAAATAATTTAGCCCAACACGACTGATCCACGCCGTGAATATCTTTAGAGACGCGCAGCTATGCTAATTATATCACTTGAGAATACCGTAGTATTTAGCAAATGCCTGTAGAGGCACTGCTCAAGGAGCTACCCTTTTTGATCTCGAGAAGCCATCGACCTGTAAAGCACAATGACGTCGCCCTCTACAATGGATGCTTGCTAATCTAATATAAATTTGTCCCAATAAAGTATATACACTCTTTAAATGACCATGAAACCAACATTCATTATGAGAAAGAAAAGTTTCATATATCAAAATACTACGAACAAATATAGAAACCAGATAATTATCGAAAGTGTTTACACATTTTCTTTCAATGGTTGCTTTAAACTGATTCATTTAGCTCGTTTCTTTTGGTGTGAACCCTGTGTTTAACATTCCCCCCGTACCCGCCCCCAAAAGAGAAAAAATCAGGGGGGGGGTCAAATCCGGTGAGCGTGGACAGTACTAGACACTTCCTCTTTGTCCTAACTATCTATTTCGCAGGTCACTACAAGATATGCTCTTACGTCATGATGATAGTGGGGAAGTGCTTCATCCTGTTGGATGTGCCATTCTTTATTCCTATCCATCTCTTGGGAATGTGGCATAGCGTATTCATATAGCAAGTTGAAATAATTGAAAGAGCGTATACAGTTTATTGAGACACCCTGTATAAAAAGCCATATGTCTGTCTGTCTGTCTCCATATTTTCAATCTATATCTCTGCCGAAACTAAAAGTCGCCGAGCGGCACTAGGGGCCTCAAATGATTGGATTTCTTATGGACCGTTTTTATGAGTCTTTAGCCGATGGAAATAGTTTTTAAGGGTTCAAAAATAAGGTCAAACCTGAAAAGAAAATCGTTATACATTTTGTACAATCATCTTAGTTTATTTTTAATCAGTTCATATGCGTCACAGTGAAATAGTGGTAAAGTCACCAGCTTTGAATGCTACAGTTTTGCTTTTGGTTTCGATTCAAGCTGATGGCACCCAAATGCTTTTCTTTTACTTTTGAAATAACGACTCTATAATAATATATACGAAATCTGAACAAATTAAAATATCATATTTAAGCGTATTTTATAACTGGACAAAGCAGGGCGCCCCCACCCACCTCACAGCTAGTCTCATCTATAAAACTCACTATGTCTGTTTGTCTGTCTGTTTCCATTTTTTTTTTTTCAAACTGTATCGGTCCCGAAACGGAATGGCCGCACAGCGGCGCGAGGCGAATCAAATGATTGCATTTTTTTTGTGAACTGTTTTTTTTTTATTGGCGTTTACTCGTTTAAAATTTATGTTAATCGTTTTACTCGTGTAAAACGTATGTTAATCGGTTAAAAATAAATCAAGTAAAAGTTGAAAGAAATTATAACTTGCCAATCATAAGTCGAAATAAAATGGTCTTCCACGCATGCGCAAACATTTATACATTTTGTGCATTAATGGCAGTTTACTTTTAACGATTAAATATTCGACTGACTATTGCTCACGTGGTAACATCCCAGGCTTGAACGCTGGGGTAAGTAAAATTAATTCGCATATGCACTGTAAATACCCCTCCAAGTGTAGGTACAATTATTTCACATATGCACTGTATAATACCTTCCCAGGTTATGTAAAATTAATTCCTATATCTAGTTTGCAATCTCGTTTTGTTGTAAGTAAACGTCTCAGACTGGAACGCTACAAATTTTGCTTTCAGTTTCAGTTTCGATTCTAGCTGACAGCACCCAAGCCATATTTATTTATTTTTTAACTTTGAAAATCACGGCTATATTTTGGGTACAATATCATGTGAAGTAATTGATGGAGAAATGATTCTATAATAATATATACGAAATCTGAATAAATTAAAATGGCCTTTTGTGGCACAATGAGGAGCGCCCATTTTGGGGAAGCTTGGTGCTTCTACATTAATAAACCTTGTGCCTAACTTGGTCTGCACTTGTGTGAAGGAAAACACACACATTTCTGTGAGTACACATTTTTTAAATGTTGAAATTGTCAGCACACGAAGATTGACAGGTGTTCATGAATCCAGTGCACAATTAAAGTTAAGCTATGTTGGTACTTATAACAGTTAAAGGGAGACAACTAGGGCCGTTTGATGATTACAGTATAGTAAATACTAAAAAGGGTCTATAATTTATTAATTAATTTGACTAAACAGATACAGAAAAAGGCTATGGTAGCTTGTTTAATGAATTAAGAATTTAAAGTATATTTTTTTAGTTTTTCCACATAATTTTTCAACTAATTTTTGGATAATCAATAACGTGATGGATTATCTCCCTTCGTAGTTAGGTTTTCCCAACTATCGAGAACCACAATAGATTAGAACGAAAGAGAATAATAAAATATTAAATAATACAAAAATAGAATAGGATCCTTAACTTGCAATGTTGTATAAGGATTAATAAATATAAGGTAATGTCATTCTTTATTTCCCAATTTAATAAAATATTAACCTAAAACTGGTCTTAAATCTAAGTAATAAGATAATCGATATTTTATAAACATTGAAGCCACCATTGGGCGAATACAAAACTAAAAATAACCGTAACCTTATAGCTAGGTTGTTCTGCCCATATTACAAATATAAAAACAAAATTAAAAAAATAATAATTATGAGAAATAAAGAAATATAGAAATCTAATTTAGGAATTCAATGAATAGTATTATTAAAATATATTAAATGGCTACGGGGTTTTGTGGAATCTTCTTATGACAGGTTTTTAAATAAGGATACGAAAACTAGGTAATGTATTAATATTTAAATAAGCTCTTGACAAAGGATGCGTCCAGGATAAAGATTTTCGCATGCTTCATTTCCTTTAAGTGAAATTTCTTTAAATAATGTTCTATTGTTAAGTGTTTTTTTATTCAAGAAGTCTGAAGAAAGACTGGTTATAAGATTTTCAAACGCCATAATGCTTGAAATTGTCTAACCGGTATTGAAACAATTATAACTTACAATGAAATATACTTTTTGTTGCTACCAATTCCTTTTTTGAAGTCTTTGTTTTGTTAATACAGTATATTAATGCTCAATTATGAAATATGATAATTTTGTAGCTTACTTTTTAAGTCATCTCTCTTTGGCTTAAATTCATTGGTATATGAAAGATTTACTGAATTATACGAACCCAGTAAAATTCAGTATATTACATATATATATATATATATATATATATATATATATATATATATATATATATATATATATATATATTCGTATGTATGTTTCATAATTCCTGTTTGTTTATCTTTGATCATTTTTATTTCCAATTTAGCCGGCCAATTTCTATGACGAATTTATATTTACACTAGAACTGAACGTTCGAATATTGACCCGCCAAATGAAAATAAAAAACCCGGATCGCATCGCAAGATAAATAAACAGGTATTCTCCCTGCTGGACAGTTAAACACACACACACACACACACACACACACACACACACACACACACACACACACACACACACATATATAACTACTTAATTTACTCACATAAAATTAATATACGAAAGTATAGATTTATGCGTAAACTTTAAGTATTTACTTCAAAGTGCTCAATACGTAGGTAGAGCTAGTTAGTAAGTTATAAAATATATATTGCGATTAAGCTACACTAAATATTCCGCGTTTCATCCACTCTAGGATTTTTCAGGCTTATAAGCCTGAAGAATCCTAGAATGGATGAAACTAGGATTGTTCAGGCTTATAAGCCTGAATAATCCTAATAGATGAAACGCGGAATATTCAGTGTAGCTTAATCGCCATATACATTTTATAACTTACTATATATATATATATATGTATATATATATATATATATATATATATATACGAAAGGGCTTTCAATAAGTTTCTAGGCTTCTTGTACAAGCATTTAAAATTGTCGTAGGCTCTTGAAATTTCAGTATGTTTTTGCTATATATCTTATGAGATGACTGGCTAATTTTGATGATTTAAAGTTTTAATGAACAGCTACGGAAGGAATGAGAATACACCCTACTAAAGTCTGATTGTAACAACTGCTGACATTTCAAAAGTGAAATCTTCACGTGAGGACACTAAGGATATGCAATAAAATTCTGTGGACTTGGAAAATATGCCACAGAAACGTATGGAATGCTTCAGACTGCTTTTGGAAAATCTTGCATAAATCGAGCATTAGTTTTTGAGTGGCATAAGAGATTCAAGGAAGGCAAGAAGAAGTCTTTGATGGATGAATAGAGGTGTGAGAGAAGTTAGGAAGTCAGAACACCAAAGTTGATTGGCCAAATAAAGAATTTCATGGATAAGGACCGTCGTGTATCTATAGAAGCAATAAGTGCATGGTTTGATGTCAGTGTGGGAACTGTGCACACAATTATTTGTGAGGAACTGAAGATGCGGAAGATTTGTTCGAAGTTTGTCCCAAGGGTATTCCATCCTCGTTACAGCCTATTTAACCAAGATGGGCATCAAGGCAGTTTCTCACCTTCCCTATCGTCCAGACTTTTAGATATTCCAGAAGCTTAAAGGAAACCTCGGAGGTTGTCGTTATGAGATAATTGAGAAGGTAAAAAAGGCTATGATGAGGGTTAGGGTTAGGGTTAGACTTTGTTTTAATTTTTGAGAAATTGTTGGAATGGTACACCAAATGCACTGCAGCCGGAGAAGATTACTTTAAAGGGGACTAGAGATTTATGTGTTTACTATCAATAAAAGTGTCCACACGAAAAATGTCTGGAAACTTGTTCAAGGCACCTCGTATATACTTTTTAGAAGAATATGAAAGGATCGTTAATTATCTAATCTATTTATATTTTCATAGGGAAAATACCTTTAACCTTTAACGGTAATATACTTTTCGATTCGTGTGTTCCGATCTCACATGATAAAAGCAGCGGGAATCTAAGATGAAAATAATCAAATCTCCATCAGATTTCATCGTTTATTTTCTCTTGTGCCTTTCTCATTTATTTATTCGTTTAGCTTCACGGCGCTTTCAAAATGGACGATCGAGCGACATAGCGTCTCTAGTTTCGTGTCCGAACGTCCAGATGTGACACACACGCGTACAAAAAAAAAAAAAATAAAATAAAAATAAAATAAAAAAAAAATAAAAAAGGGAGGGGGAAACAAAGGCTTTTATTGTAAAAGTCGAAAACTTGCTTTAATAAATATCTTTTACACTTTCCCTCGTTGTGTCAATCACACACACACACACACACACACACACACACACACACACACACACACACACACATGGAAATATATATATATATATATATATATATATATATATATATATATATATATATATATATATTTCCAGCTGACTACAATATGGTTGTCTAACGTAAACAAGTTTTTGATGAACCGTTCCACATAAGTAAACAAATTTAGCGAATTTCCATCATTAACAATTACTATATTGTCCAATTTCTACTGTACACTCTTTAACCCTTATCCTTGAGTGGCCTTTTGGCCTTGATATGTGGTGATGCCTATGTAATATATATATATATATATATATATATATATATATATATATATGTGTGTGTGTGTGTGTGTGTGTGTGTTTTATTTCAATAGTTTAGTACTTATTTAATACACAGCGGTTTTGAAAAATAGTGATTTTGAAAAATAACAAAAAATAACTTCGATGCCATCGGATTTAAATCTAAATCTCCAGCTTCATTCCTTCTTTAATCAATGAATATTGATGTATGAATAAAAAAGGTTTAGCCAACTCCTTCGGTCAAGGTCAATTGTTTTGCTTTCAAGGTCATTTGTTTTGCTTCAAACTTTGACCTCTTAGCAACATGTTTTGCCGACAAAACCAAATCGAAAGTGTGTTACAGTTCCAAATACTCTGTATATCAAATTTCAACACTGTAGACTAACTACTGAGAGAGGAGTTTGGTAGGGACTATTCGCACACACACCGACAATGTCACTTATATATATATATATATATATATATATATATATATATATATATATATATATATATATTTAAATAATGGGGTGGTCACCAACAATGTGTACTTTTTAACATTATTTTATTATTCCGTATCTTGGTTTTTCATTGAAAATTATGTTTAGATCATTGTAATAATGTTTTTAAATCATTGAAATCGTTGTAACGCGTTTCAGACTTCTGTGAAGCGTCTTCTTTAGAGGAAGCAAATAACTTCATAATACTATAAAACAGTACACACATTCTTCAAACCAATAAAAGAAAACACACACACACTACTCTAAAGGGGGTGGAAGATAAATAAAAACACAAGCAGAAATAGAGAGTGAGAGATAGAAACATAAGACAGGAGTGACGACAGTCCAATAAAACAGTAATAAAAATTGAACATTCCAATGAAAAGTAGATTCACTTACACGTTTCCATCTCTTGGAAACATTTCAAATGAACTACGAAAATGCTCTTTTTACATCTCCAACACATCTTGAATATATTCTAAGCATTTAAAAAAATTTCTGAAGAGGACGCTTCACAGAACGTCTGAAACGTGTTAAAAACGATTTCAATGATTTAAAAACATTATTACAATGGTCTAAACATAATTTTCAATTAAAAAACCAAGACACGGAATAATAAAATAATGTTAAAAAATACACATTGTTGGTGACCACCCCCTTATTTAAATATACATCTTTCTCTCGTTGGAATTTCTTAACCCATTATATATATATATGTATATATATATATATATATATATATATATATATATATATATATATATATATAGTCATAAAATGTTATATTTCAATTCATGCAGATTCCTCACTTATTATTAAAGAATCAGTTCTCTATTGATTATTATCCAATATATAGCAATGGTTTCAAAAGTTATAAATCAATATGATTTGGATACCAAACGCTAGGATGGAACCCAGTACATTTATCTCTCTATAGTAATTGCCGAATGAGCGACTAAAAGTTGGATACAAAAGGTTTTAAATTAATTGAATTAAGCTATGAATGTTTTATTCTGCGCATGCGCGAAAATAATAGCATGAATTTTATTTAACTTACTCTGCCAAGTTCAACTGTTTGTTTTCAATTTTGACAACTAAGCAGCAGTTTTTGCCGGCTAAAAATCAAATCAAAAATGTACTACATGTCCAAATGCCCTATATATCAATTTTCAATTCTGTAGACCAAATATTCAGAGAGTAGTTTTGTAGAGACTATTCTCACACTTGTTATGTATTATGCAGGTGCAACGCAGGATCACCTTGCTAAGAGTTGATATGTAGCATAGGCGTACATATCGCGGGCACCTTAACGGGGACAAAGCACAGATGACGATGATAATGAGGGAGACATTTATATCAGACTGGGGTGATTCTTGTTAACACATATAGAAGGGAGGAGCGATACATTATTAGGATAATACTTGGAAGGGTTACACAAAGTTCGTACAAGATGATGATAAACATTTACCTTTTTTTTCTTTTTTTTTATTCAATTTTCACCCCAAACAAGGCACAGTGCCACTTTGAAGCAGGGGGCTACTATCAGGGACTTAATTAGCGGGGTCATTATAGAGGGAGATGAGTAGAAAGATGTTTGTTAACATTACACTTGAACTTCTGCATATCAGTGCAGTTGGGAAAGCAGAATCCCGGAAGGGAGTTCCAAAGACCCGCAGTTCTGGGGAAGAAACTATCGGAGTAAAAGGCTTTCTTGCACCTAGGGATCTCTACTGTAAAGGATGAGACTTAGTAGCTTGTCGGGTTTGTCGGAAGTAGTTACGTCGGGGAGGTACAAGTGTTTGCAGTTCGTCAGAGCATTCACCATTAAAGTATTTGTAGAACATGCAGAGGGATGCAACATCTCGTCGATGGGACAGAGGCTGAAGCCTAGATGACAGTTCAGGACCTATCAGGTTGGCGATTCTCTTTTGAACCCTGTCCAGGAGCGAGAGACAAGCAGCAGATGCACCAGCCCAGATGTGACAACAGTACTCCATACATGGGCGAATGGTGGCCTTATAGAGTTATAAGATACTGTCAGGCGTAAGTAGTTTTCTAGCACGGTAGAGGGAGCCAACCTTCCTTGCAGCAGCCTTGACAATGCTCTCAATGTATCTATTCCAGTTCATATTCCCTGTAAACGTTAGGCCAAGGAGTTTAAAAGAAGTACTTTCAGGCAATGTGTTCTTGGCCATTGCTATTGGTGGTAGAGAAGGTTTCTTTGTAAGGAATGACAACACGAGACAACAGTTACAAACATAGTTGGTTTCTTTATTTTTCAATCGGCGATGTTAGAAATTCAAACTTGGATCTACATGATCTACTTCCCTCTCTTCGCTTCTACGGGGCTCTCCTCTCGATCTCTCCTAACTGAATTTCTCTCTCTCTCTCATCAATTTCCTAACTTCGAACCCACAGATTCAATCTATCGAGAAATCTCCTTTGTTTATGCCGTCAGAAGTGTACTGTCAACCAACGTGACTATATCACGTTTTCTAAACATGCCCGTCCAACACACTTTTGGCAAAGCAAAGAAGCCCCAATTCTCCTTGTTTAATATCTAACCTATTTTTAACAATATTTTTTAATTCCCATTT
The DNA here is from genome assembly GCF_053919585.1 of Euprymna scolopes. Classification (NCBI taxonomy): domain Eukaryota; kingdom Metazoa; phylum Mollusca; class Cephalopoda; order Sepiida; family Sepiolidae; genus Euprymna; species Euprymna scolopes. The sequence continues at coordinate 166,646,712 of NC_136482.1, read as the reverse complement.
TCCATTTTTTTAACTGACATATTTAATATCCACATTTCTAAAAGAATGGACAATCGAACTTTTTTCTGCAATTAATTAGCTATTCTAATAAAATTAACAATGGACTTAAATCCTAACATTCCATTTTCCATTATCTTTAACACTTGCCTACAGGGTTCGATTCTCGCCTTTTCCTAATATCATTTTCACTTATCTAGTGTGTCTTCTTACTTACATGAGAAGGGGACAGCCCTTTCATGTAACAGATATATAAATCGACGATTAAAATGAAAAGTCAAATGTTAAAATGACTTGTATCATAAAGAAATATTTGTTATAAAAAAAATGGAATGTCGAATGAAGAATAGAAAAAAGAGATCTTGGAATTTGGCCTTGACAGGAATGTAGGTTCCCAAATAGTAAACTCGGCATGGAGTTGTCCAACGTGGCTAAATCAGATATCGGAAACGTGTTTAGAAGTCATATGTCAAGTCATGGAAGTAAATGACGCAATAGGATCTGTTAGTTTAGATATACAGTAGAACCCCGTGATACAGCATTAATACGCCCCGGGGTTGATGAAATCGCCGTATGGTGGGGTCTAAACAAAATTTTATACTGGGCATATTAAAAATGAATAAGAATACAGTATATAATAAACATGTATATAATCAAATAACATTATAAATAACATCGTAAAGCAGGGCAAATTACGTAACCAGGAGCCGGAAAAAAAACATCGTCTTCCACATCATCCCCCCCCCCCAAACCCGTATCCCAGGGTCACAGTCCGGGACAGCGTATTCCGGAGCCACCGAATCTCGGGGTTCTACTGTATACAGGTTAGTTACAGAGTCAGAAGTTCGGGACAGAATCCAGGGGAACAGTCGATAAGAGACTGTCCAGACCTGGAGGATTGTTGAGTCTCTAGTGATAGGACCTTGGGCATGGGAGAAAAGGGAATAAGAACAGGCAAAAAGAAACATAGTGAAATAAAAGCTAAAATATAACCGGATACTCCTGGTTGTTTCTTTGGAAGAAATGTTCATTTTCGCTTTTGGCAGATTCGTCAATCAAGACCCCAGATTAATGGAGGTAGGCTTCCCTGTTTGCGAAGATATGATTCTCCCAAAAGATTTCCGTCCCTTTGTTGTCAAACAAATGTTAGTTGTATAAATGTTATATCTTGTTGAACTGGATATATATGTAATGTATATCTGTAAGCATTTATGAACATTAGCCGACACAAAGAAACATCACTATATACACAACTCATCATGTACCCAACGCACTTTGCATACACATACATATACAGATAGACCTTTTATACGCCCCCACAACGTATTATATTCGTTCTGGTGCCACAATGTCATATAGAATACCCACGACAATACAAAACACTCACTGACAAGGTTATTTAATTAATGCTCAGTTTCTAAAGAATAGGCAAATTATTTAATCCTTATGTAGTCGTTTGCATGTCCATGACTGAGTATATTAAAAAGATCGTTTAAATAATTTTTAAATGTAAAAATCATGCTTTTAATATTAACGTCAAAGCGTGAAAAATACTTAACTTTATAGGTATATAGAAGATTCATAAAGATTATCTCAGTATTTCAAGATTTTAAAAATAATATAAAACTATAGCTTTTGCAAATATTTAGTACGTCTGTGACGTGAAAATAATTTTCTTAAACAAAACAACGTCTTTTGAGTTTAAAAAAAATGTGGTAGGTGAAAAGAACATTTTAGTTTTTGTTTGGAACAAATCATAGTCGTTAGATTTCAAAATCTGTGATGAGTTTATAAAATAAGACACGTGTGTCTTTGTAACGCAAAAAAATGTGTTGCGATTCGAAGTAAAAAGAATGTTTTGTTGTTTTCTGTGAATGAAATATAACTGATGCAATACAAAATGTGTAAAGGCAATGGTTCGTTCACAAAAAAAGGACAAAAACATTCTTTCCGCGTTACAAACGCACTAGATAATTTCCGATATTGTGCTTGTATTATTTCCTCAAATCTTAAGAAAGTCTGGAAATCATGACGAAACGTTGATGAATATATGAATGAATTTTTTTCCTTGTTTTTACAATTTCGATCGCGTTGGATTAATATTTTCATAATTTTAATTTATATTATTATTATTATTATTATTATTATTATTATTATTATTATTATTATTATCATTATCATTATTATTATTATTTTACCTGCATAAAAGTTTACTTAATATTTAATAATAAAAATAGATAAATAAATACGTCCCATGAAAAAGGGCGATTTATTCATATATGCATAACAATAGGAGCTCTTAAAAAACCTCGAAGGTAGCGCAAAAAAAATAGCGTTTCGAAGTTTTTAATATAGCTAAAAGAATGCCAATAACTAATCTTAACTATATATACATATATATATATATATATATATATATGGTCATCCACATATCACAACTCATCAGTGCGGCTGGACTAACATCTTTCTCTAGCCGTGGATTGAACCTAAAACTATCGCGTTGATAGTCGGCAGTTCTAACCACAGGCCCATGGATTGGTGCTCGCTCCATTAAATAAACATTCGTCCTTGGCTTTATAGTGCTCGATCCTCGCTTAATAGCTAAATAAATAGGATCATTTATGACAGTGCTCAACCAAAAGAGGGGGACTTAATCTAGTCATCCACGTGCAGTAGTATTCTTTGTTCACTTTAATAAGAATAAGAAAGTTTAAAAATGCTTTTTAATGAACGTGTCAAGCTGGCTTTATGGTTATCGGACGGCTCACTGCCTTAAGGTTTTGGTTTCAATCTCATCTCGAGTATTTTTTTCTTACACAAAGTGAACTGTTTAGAAAAGAAAAACATAATACTTGCATGTACATGTCACAGTTTCTTTTCGTTTTTTTTTACTTCGTTTTTTTTTGTTTTGTTTTTTTTAGGAATTTAACGTTACATTTAATACCTACGGTATTTCTGTTTATTACAAATTAAAAAAATCTGCATTAATTAAAATATAATATACTTACGTATTTTATGCCTGGGCGGCCCGGTAGTTTATTATGTGTATGAATATACACACATACATTCATTAATATGTGTGTGTAAGTGTACAAGAATAAAAAAGCATTGGAAATGCAAAAGGATATAGGGATGGTATGCCAAAAAGTATACAAACAAGATAGCTATGAATGGCTAGGCACATGGAAAAAGAATTGCATCCAAAGTTTAGCCCTATAGCTTTTCTCCAATCTTCATTCCGTGCCATCATTACGGTTGTAAAAAGCTATAGGGCTAAACTTTGGATGCAATTCTATTGCCATGTGCCTAGCCATTCATAGCTATCTTGTTTGTATACTTTTTGGCATACCATCCCTATATCCTTTTGCATTTCCAATGCTTTTTTATTCTTGTTAATTAGTATTTTTACTTACAGTCTTATTTTTAAACTTACATTCATGATAGTATTGTCTTTTTTAGGAGGCGGCTCATTGCCGCCTCCATTAGTAGCAGGTCGCTTCCTGCTGGGTTTTAGGTCTTTTTATAATAGTTTGTGCATGAGGCAACTTTTTTCCCCTTGGGATCCCTGTTATACCGTGCTTTTAAGTCAGCACGTGAGGCAGCCTTCTTTTTTTCTGGTTCTTTGTTATAAAGAGCACGTGAGGCAGCTTTTTTCCCCTCGGAATCCCTGTTATACCGTGCTTTTGAGTCAGCACGTGAGCCAGCCTTCTTTTTTTCTGGTTCTTTGTTATAAAGAGCACGTGAGGCAGATTTTTCCCCTCAGGATCCCTGTTATACCGTCCTTTGGAGTCAGCACGTGAGCCAGCCTTCTTTTTTTCTGGTTCTTTGTTATAAAGAGCACGTGAGGCAGCTTTTTTCTCCTCAGAATCCCTGTTATACCGTGCGTTTGAGTCAGCACGTGAGGCAGCCTTCTTTTTTTCTGGTTCTTTGTTATAAAGAGCACGTGAGGCAGATTTTCCCCTCGGGATCCCTGTTATACCGTGCTTTTGAGTCAGCACGTGAGGCAGCCTTCTTTGCCTCAGGATTTGCATGATACTTAATTTTTATTATTTCAGCATTTTTCTGATAGTATTCTTTTTGCTCAGATAATACCTTGACTTTGTTTTTTTCATAGTCTATATTTCTCTGAGCTTTTTTACTACGTGCTGACTTTGGCATTTTTATTATATGTAAACATATAACACTTATGTGTATCTTACTATAATATCACTTATCTTATAGCAAGACAACTCTCGTAGAATTGAGATACTGCCCCGTCACTAATAGTTAAACTGTGGAACGGTATATACACCAATAGTGTAGTTGTTATCTTTATATGAAGTCCTAATCAGTGACAGTGCGAGGTTACTTGGTTAATTTATTGTAGTTTATTTTAGAAAACTTACTTGTTTTTATTAGTAGATTGTGTATAGTAGCCACAATATCTAGTTATTTTTGTGACTAGGGCTTAGATTTTGATTCTTTTTGGTCAGCTTCCAGTGAGTTCTTAGAAGATGACTTTCTTGCAGTTTCTTTTGCGGTTAATTTAACTTATTTCCTTTGGCGTTTGGTGAGTTCTTAGAAGAACTAGTCTGATCTACTTTTCTTAGCGAGCAAGAGATTCAGCTGCATTTAACAATGGTTGCTATAGTGTATTTTTGCGCATGCGTGAGAATTTCAAGTTTCCTCCTTATTTTTCAATAGTTTGACAGTAGTCATGTATCTTTCTGCCAAGAGCGACAGACGTCAGTGTTATCCGTGATCGTCTAGAGGTTAGGACCCCAGGTTGTGGCCGTGCTAACCTAGGTTCAAATCCTGGTCACAGCATTGATATTTTGTACATATTTTACAGTCCAAAATCTGAAGAATTATTTGTTTTTATAACATTGTTTTTTGACGTCGTACTTGCTGATAGGTTACTCTTATAACAATTTTGATCAACTGAGATAAAGATTTCGTGGTTTCATTAACGCTGGTGGGTTACTGTTTAAAGAAAAAACCTTAACGTTCACCTCAAATAATCAGCGTCCAAGAAATATAGGCCACTGGCAAACTGGAACATCTGTGAGCATCCGGTGTATTATTTGGAGCTGTCCCTCTTGAGAGAAGTTCCGTGTTCGAAGTGGTCTGTCTACATTGGGTATATAGTGTTTAAAACTTGTTATTACACGTAATCTTATTTAATTATGGAGTTAGCTAAAAAGCGATGGGTCACTGCACTTCTCCGTGTAAAGGGCAGTCGATTGATGCTTGAACTGTTGTCAGAGACCGTTCGTACACCGAGATACATCGTCTCAAAAGAAAGAAGAAAGAAGAAGAAAGAAGAAAGAAAGAAGAAAGAAGAAAGAAGAACAATTGGCCATTTTTGTACCCTTTTTTTTTTGCTCTCTTTTGACATTTTAACCGACGTTCTGACACTCGCTGGATTCGTAAGACGCTTCTCTGTAAGAATATGTGCTTTTTGAAACTTATAAGTTGATTTTATTTGAGATTTGGATAGTTTTGTTTTGTAGGCGTATATAGGCGTGTACGGGCCATCCCTATATAGAGAGTGCTACCGCCTCTCTGATAATATCAAGCTATGTAATAATATGTGCATATAAATTGTTCAATAGTATTACAGCTTGTTTCATAACACTAATAATAAATAGCATCACAATTGGCTTACATAAATATTTCAATCCTATTTCTATTATTTGGATTATTCGGTCTACATTTCTCAGCTTGTATTTTATTGTCAGAACGCTTCGGTATATCTCATTCCCGACCATCTCAAGGTGCATCCTAACAAACTAAGAATGTTTTGGGGAGTTCGGGCCAGACACAAGTGAAAAAGATAAGCGGTCACATCAATCGACGTGAGAATAAAGGGCAAGATTAGGATATAAAAGAAACACGACTCTGACCAACACGAATCTAAAATACTCGTCTAAAATATTTCGAAGTAGTTGGTTGGTTGTTTTTGTTTTACGGCATATCAACCCTTTTCGGGCTATTTAATGCCGAATCTAAAGATTTTGAAGAAAATTTTTTTAGTAGAATATATTTGTTGTTTTCAAGTCGGTTTCTATTTAACCCATAGTTGGAACCCTAACAGGTACTACCACTCCGGGTCAGAGTGGACCTGGGAGCAATGGTAATTAAAGGGTGGCTCCACACTCCCCAAAGCCCGCGAGCTGGGGGGTCACCACTGGATATAGTTTAAGGTCATATCCAGGACCCCCATTGAGGGACTTTTACCCTCTGCAGGGGGGCAGTTGGTGTATTCTAATGCCCCACAGACAGGGCCTATTTCGAAGTATTCTACTACAAATTTCTGAAAATAAGCTTCTATATATTGCTGAACAACGAGATTTAGATCAAATGTCAATATTATTTTATATCGTCAAGATTAAAATACACGTTATACTTTGGTGTTAGGACTATATAATAACTTATTAGGTCGACCAAATACACTTTGCTGGAATTTTGCGTGCTTGTTTATACAGAGAAAATATTTTGCTGCAATTTAGCGTGTTTGTTTATACAGAGAAATATATCGAGATTTAATAATAATAATAATAATAATAATAATAATAATAATAATAATAATTATAATAATAATAATAATAATAATAATGTCAACATCTACTACGTAGTTTCCGGAATTCTTGCAAGCCTCTGGCTTCGTGAAATCTGCACTATTTTATTTTGCTTATTAACTCGTGCAAGCACACACACACACACACACACAAACACACACACAAACACACACACACAAATATATATATATATATATATATTGTTATCCATATACAGTACTGTTCCGTTGCATCACAACACATCAGTGCGGCTAGACTAGCGCCTTTCTTTAGCCGTTGATTGAACCTAAAACCATTACGTTGATAGTCGGCAGTTCTAACCACAGGACCACGGATCGGTGCTCGCTCCATTAAATAACCATTTGTCAGTGGCTTTTATAGTGCTCGAGCTGCTAGCTTGTTTAAAATCAAACAGCGAGCTTGGCTTAATAGCTAAATAAAAGCAATAATATATATACATATGTATATGTATATATATATATATATATATATATGTTACTACTTCATTGAATCACATAAATTAATATACGAAAGTATAGATTTATGCGTAAACTTTAAGTATTTACTTCAACAGTGCTCAATACATAGGTAGAGCTAGGTAGTAAGTAATAAAATATATATGGCGATTAAGCTATACAGAATATTCCGCGTTTCATCCACGCTAGGATTCATCAGCCTGATGCGAGAATTTTGTGGATGTCTCGCTTTTTTATATATGCACCTTCTATTGAGTTTTTAGTTAGCCAATCAGCTTTCTAGTTTCTACCGTACCCTTACTAATATATATATATATATATATATATATATATATATATATATAAGTTATGTATGTATGTATGTATGTATGTATGTATGCAGATTTTGGCAGCAAGTCGTTGTCAATGCACGTTTGATTAAATATGACAGAGTTTTCTTTCTTTAATTTTCTGTTGATTTTCTCGGTCTGACGAGCATTTTTTCTCGTTTCAGTTAGTAAGTTGTGTATAAGAATCCTGTAACATTGAAGAAATAGTAACCCGGCATCGTGTTTGCTAAATAAAAGTATACTTAATATTTTACGTGCATAAAAGTACACTTTTTGGCTGACATTGTGCCATCTGACTACAGCGTATTCCGCTCAACGTAACACTTTATTCTACAGTCTTTGACGCCAGTCTATGCAGGCAAATGCTTTTGTAGCGGATCCGAGGCTAATATCCTGGAGTAGCACATCCGGAAGGCGGAGACTGTAGTCAGTAATATGCTGGCTACAAGATGTCGATCTGTGAGACCGAGCCATCAGCGACATAAGTGGTAAAGCGTAGTTGCTGACGCGATAGGGCGATTGTATTCTCCACATGCTACTTTCGGCCAGAAGCTGGGGCTTCCTGTGTCGCGAGTTGTTACAACTGTGCCGCACTGGACCACAGCACAATAAGTTCAGAAGGTACACATCTGATGCGCAACAGATGAAACACCTATTATTGCGTAAGCGAGAGTCGAGGGAAAGATGCAAGAAGTCCCGTGTCGCGGGAACGAGAATGACGGTGGCAGGTCTAAGAAACTAAAGGCCATTTATTCAACATCTGCCCGCAGGCGACTCATGTATGATTGGTGACAGGAATTATTGAAAACGTGACAGTACCCCGAGATAGCGGCATGATATCTGCATCATTAAAAATCACCAGATTCCCTCGATAAAATTAAGTCTGGCAAGAATGCTTCAAGTCTGAACGCTTGCAAGTCATTGAGGAAAGATCGTTATAAATGACGTCCTTTATTTTAAAGAATCATTATTTTTTTGTAATTCTTAACGAACAACATTGCTCGACCGTCTTTGGGTGGTTAACCCCGACGGGGTAGGAATGCTCAGTCTTCTATCCAGGGGAGGGTACAAGCGGAATACGGTTGAAAACCGCTAGGATCAAGGTAGGAATCTCTACAATTACATAAATTCAATTTTGACTGCATGTGAGAGTTCGTTCCTTATAGATTCCGCAACGGCTGAACAGATTTTCTTTAAAATTTACAGAACTTTAGGGTATAAATCTGGGATGATCTTAGTTAAATTTTGTCCCAGAATACCTCCGATAATTATCGCTTATTGATAATTGAAACCGTTATTTTAATTTATCTATCATCGGTAAAGCCATTTTCTCCGTGTCGTTGCTTTGCAACAATGATAGAACAACGGGCTATGAAAATTCTACTGTAGGTAAGTTGATAGCATGTTTTTTTTTTCTTTTGCATGACGTGGTCTGTAGGTTCAAACCCCACACGTAAATCTTTTACTGTTTTTTTTTTCGTTAATTGAAAAAAGTTTATATAAAATAATTTTATAAAAGAAACACTACGTTCTCTAGAGTGCAATGTAGAATAACATATATTTTGGACTAAGTTACTGCGTGGCGGCATGTGAAGCTTCCTCTCGAGGGATTTCACGGATTTCGATGACAATAAAAATATAGGAATGTGAAATATTCGTTGATCATCATTCAATCCGGGGCAACGTAAGGTATCCCTGCTAGTATGACTATATTTCGCTGTTAACAAAAGTGCTCATGATCATTTTGTTTTTCTTAAATTAAATAAACTATTTACGCGCCCAGACTTGCAAATCAGACAACAGACAATCATAAAGATTGCATTAAATCGGTTGATGCTTTTTATTTATTTATCTATTTTTTAGCAGGGAGTGTAGCGAATTTGAATGTAAAATAAGACGAAAAAAAGAAAGCGTTATCAAATGTTAAATAATGCAACGAGTATCAAACGAAGAAGAAGGAGAAGAAAAAAGTTGAATGCAGAAAATAAAACAACAAGCATCAACGTCAATAGATTTCATTTATCGGACGGAGACGAAACACGAGTAAAAAGCGCTTGTTTGTGCTGTAGTGTTGACTTACACCGTAAACAAAAGGGAGAGAAGAGTAGTTGATTTACTTTGTGATGCTTGAAGCTGAACAAATAATGAAATTGAATGTGTGCCTCTAAGCAGATAAGGAAGGGTTTAATCGACTGCATTGCCTTTTATTTAATATGTATTTTGTCACCTGATTATTCTTACAGCAGTGTTAACTACCATTTATTTCTTTAAACATTTTTTTTTGTATGTTTTAATCAAACAACTCATTCACCCGTTCTGGGATTGAGCAATATTTTAACATTTCCATTTAAATCGTTCTAAGTAACGATATTTTTTCTAATTAACTAAAAAACTGACCATCTAATACTTAGTTTCCGTTCATCATTGGTCCCCCGACAAAAGGGGGTGGGGGTGGACCTGTAAATTCACCCTTGTCCGTTCGTCCGTACGTCTGTCCGCACTTTTTTCGATAACTACACCTTGGAATTTTTTTGAAATTTTCTACAAGCATTAAACATGATGTGAGTAAAAAAGTAACGGAACGGGTATTCCGGGAAAACTTCGGTTGTACCCATTAGCACTGCCTTTCGGGTTAAAATGACTAAAATTGACACTTTTCTGCTTATTAAAAAAAGTATGCCTTGGATTTTTATAAAACTTTCTGAAAAGTTGTAACTAACTGATTGCTATATAATTTTGTTTGTCTATACTTCGCGATAACTCTTGGGTGTGCCCCATGACCTCTTTTAGGGCTAATAAAAACACTCCATTTTTTTAAAAACTATTTTACCGTATTTGTCCAAAACTTTCTGTGTATGTCTATTTAGCAGTTTTGCATGGTGCTGAACTCAAATTTAAATATGTTAAGGCCTTGGGGACTTTTGGGGCTAAATGGGGGAGGGGTAAATAATGGACTTAGTCATTTCTTTTTTTTTTTTTTGCATGTTGCAGAACTCAAATTTACATATAAGGCCTAAAACTGCACCGTTTGTTCATTTTCACCTGGATTTGACGTCCCCTGGGAACTTTTTGGGCTAAATGGGGAGGGCCAAATGCTGAACTTAGTCATTTTTTTATGCCTCATTCACTGTGCACTCACGGGGGGCATACATGCTTCACTTGTTCCTCTTTGTAATCACCATATCGTTCTCCACCCCCACTCTTATTTTTTATATTTTGTTTAACACCAACGCCGACACCCTGTCTTCACTATATATATCTACTAGGATCGTTCCAACAGTAATTCCCTTCTTTTTCTTTTTTTTAACTCAAAAAGTTGAATAGCCACGAAGACAGGAGTAGTTTCATTAAAAGGAGCGACCTTTTGTGCTTTAGATATCTATTCTCCTACATAGCCACCTCCTATCTTTACTACACTTTTGCCAGGAATATAATGACATATCTCTGCTTCTAACGCACGTCCATGACAAGAGTTTTTTCTTACAGTTTCACACCGTCAATATCTGCAACAACGAGATGAAACTTTCTAGTCTTCATTAGTTCGGTCATTATTAAAATGCAATTTGCAATCTCCTCGGACCGAAAAATAGGAGGTATATGTTGCTAATGAACTTATGCAAGTGCTAATGATGTTTTCATTTCATTAATAACTTGCCTTTTTATTTACAGGTTCCCGCATCTAGAAATATGGTTTGGACTGGTGCATATCGTGCTTTTACTGTAGATTTTTTTAAAAAAAACTGTAACTGCAACACAGAAAGCTTTTTGAGTTCATTACAAGTTAGGCTTCATTATAAGTTACGGCTAGGGGTTGCAAATTTCAGAGCTACGAGTTTGGCACTTAGAAGAAAGTCATCCGGAAGGCCTCGAAGCGCTCGAAGGCCAGACAGTATGCGAGCTGTACGATTTACTATTATTCTTACACATTAAGCTCGCAGAGATGCTTTGGCTTTGGGATTGTCTGATTGAACTGTCAGAAGAATTCTGCATTCTGTTATGCGGTTCCATCCATACAAATTAATTATTGTTCAGACACTGCACTAGAGCAACGGGGAAGATCTCATGTCAAAATGTGGGAGATATTTCTGCCGCACCCAGTGTATGGTTTCTCTTCTGTCAGAATAAAAAAAAAACAAAAAAAAACACACCCACTTTCACAAAATCACTCAACTAGCTGCAACCACTACCAATAATTTACCCCTCTCTCTATCTGTGCCTAAACCTAAACGCAAGTTTCATGAACAAAGTTTTATTCCTAGAGCTTCCCCTTGTGAAACTCTGTTCCGCAACAAACTGACCACGTCACTCATACGTAATCTGGTCAGCTGACCTTCGGTTCTGGTAAACGTGTCTACACTCCACGTTTACTCACCTCTCTAAACCTAAACGCAAGTTTCATGAACAAAGTTTTATTCCTAGAGCTTCCCCTTGTGAAACTCTGTTCCGCTGGTCTACATCCGACTGATGGCCGTTTTTAAGTCCAATATAAACTAGTTATTGTTTAATCGACCGCTTAAATAGTCAATTTCTACCCATTTTTTTTTTCACTAACAATCACTTCGCTGTTGTCCCAGTGACCATCGTACAGGAATAATCTTTAATAAGTCTTCTCGCTATGATAAGTGGCGACTATCTCGTAAAATATCTTCCTAAACATAAGTAATGCATATTTCTGTTCCAAGTCCAGTGTTTCTCCTATGGGAAGTTGTATTAGAAATCGACCTTATGTCTAACTTTGCCTACCTGATTAGTCGATTAAATATGGACAATTGGGCGTCAATATTTATTCCCATAGATATTTACATCTTTTTTTTTACAAATGTACGTATTTGATTTGTTTCTGTTTTGTTATGAATCCAATATGCACCCGAAGAGCCGATTGCGTTGACTTGGTTTGTAATCACTTTTGATAAGGGTTTTCGTGTTTGTTTCGAACGCTCGGATACGATCATTAATTTGGTGAGAAAACGTTCGCTGGATTCACTATTTATTTATTTTCTTCTACGTCTTGTCTAAATATAACTTTGAATAATCATTAGATCGATCCTTATTGATCAATGTGAATACCCGTAAGGCAAGCAACGGTTCAATATCTCCAAGATGAAATAAAACAGGCCATCAATTCAGTTTACAACCGTCCTTTTCACCACGATTGTGTCTTTGTCTTTTATGTGAGCGTTTCGCTCGGTTTATTCGGCGATCATCAGTCAGTCTGTACAAATAACTTTGTTGACGAATACTCTCATGTTTGTTGAAACGCACATCCGGAATTGTTCCATACGTCCGAGTGTTCTCGACATTGTTCACTAAAGCGCTCGCTATTTAACTGGTAGAGCCGCTCAATGAAAGGCGCAAACATTTATCACACAAATCAGTATAATAGGCAGTATCGTATAAATGACTTAACGGCCTCAGAATTTTCAGAGATACGTCCTGATAATTAGTCTGTCAAGATGTCTGTCACGCTTGCACGAAATAAATTATTTTGTCCCTCACGCTTAGTTTGTTTTTTTTTACAAGAGGTACCCACTTATAAAGGCCCGGAAACCACTCGAGGATAAACGTTAATGAGTGTAAGGAGGTCAGTGGAACAACAGCTCAGTGATCGTTTTTGGTGGGAATTGGGCAAAATTTGACTATTTAAGGAGACGGGATAGCAAAAACTTGTCCACATGTATTAAAGACGACCATGTTGTAGTATGCTGTGAAGCATACCAGTGGAACATAGTCCACAGGCAGGAAGTTCTAGGAAATAATCTTTGTTCATGAAATTTGCGTTTAGATTTAGACACTGATAGAGATTAGGGAAACGTCTTGGTAGTGGTTATAGTGTTGAGAAGTGATTTTGTGAAATAAACGCTCTGATCCCCGTCTTGCATCAATTGAAATAAATTGGGGAAGCTCCATGTTTTGACAAGTTTCTAGATCTTACCTTTACTTCTGATCTGAAATAGAACACGTACGTCAAATCCGTTGCCAAGGTGGCTGGATAAATGGTGGGATCCTTCTACCGCTCAAGGTGATATCTCACTGCTGATGCAATTCTCTACATATATAAGAAGTAAGTACATCCAAGGATGAAGTATTGTTGCCAAATCTGGACAGGATCTGGTAGAAGCTTCTTATCCTGCCTTGGCAGAGTTCAAAATAGACTTCGTAGCCTAGTGGGGGATGCCGTTTTCTTTTACCTGTAACCTCTTTCTAACCGAAGAGACGTTGCGAGCCTCTCTTCGCTTTATCTTTATTTTCATGGCAAGTGCTCTTCTGGGCTCCAATCTATGTGTTAGATAATAGTCGTTTAAGAATATTAATTGTCTGTTATCTATCTATCTATCGATGAGTGGACAACAGAGATTTGAATGGTGACATGCTTTGACATGTATCAAACTGTGGGACCGGGTCAGTTTGCACCGGAAAGTAACCGAACGAGGACGGACGTGATGTGTCAAGTGTCACGTGTTCCGGTTTGTGCAAGTATAGTCAGAGTTAGATTTGAGACGATGAACAAGATTAGAATAGAATGTTTGCTGTTCTGTCATGATTAATTTTAAAATAACTTTTTCTTTAGTCTGTTACATATCTCTAGTGAAAAAAATAAATTAAGAAAATAGAAATCCATCCAAGTGAAGATGTGAACACAAATATTAAATATATACCTCAAAATAAAGCAATATTACGAAAGATAATTATATTTATAATAAAATTAAAATTTAAAAAATGCTTAAATAACACACAATAATAATTTATACTTAATTATTAAAATTTACTCTATTAAAACAAGATGCAAACTTTTTAACGTTGCGACATTGATATCGAATAAAAGATCTATGAAAATATGTTTCCTTTTTCGATGCACTAGAATTAACCGTTCTTACGCTAAATGAAACAATAACGGTGATTTAAACAAAAATAATCATATTACAGAAAATTCCCGGTGATGAGATAACAGGATGGTTTCTTTGGCACAGAAGATTGCAACGATAAGGACAGTTCAAGTTTTTTTACGGCTAAAGGGTTCGCCTGTACTGGCATCTTTTTAAATCCCTCCCATCCCCACTCCATCTATTATGGTATATAAAATGTGATTCGTTTTTAGATATATCAATACGTCCTTACAAAATTTGTGCAGGATTCACTAAAGAAACGCTTAATTTATTACAAAACAATTGCTCGATCATCAGACCTAGATCTAACTGCAATAGAGGGTGCGACAGAAATAGCCCTCAACATTTTAAACTTTCAACTATATGTTGCTAATGAATTTATGCAAGTGCCAATGATGTTTTCATTTAGTTAATAACTTGCCCTTTTTTACAGGTTCCCTCGTCTAGAAATATGGTTTGGACTGGCGGATATCGTGCTTTTACTGTAAAAATGCTTTTTGAAGAATGTTGAATCTTAACTGCATCACAGAAAGCTTTTCAAGTTCATTACATGGTAGGCTTCATTACAAGTTTCTGAGTTCATTTACAAAGTACGGCTATGGGCTGCAAAGTTTAGAGCTATAAGTTCGACACTTAAAGGAAAGTCATCCGGAAGGCCCAGAAACGCTCGAACGCCAAACAATATTCGAGCGCTGAGACTTACTGTTACGCATTAAGCTCACAAAGATGCTTTGGTCTTGGGATTGTCTGATCGGACAGTAAGAACAGTAACCGTTTATGCGATAAATGAAACAATAACGGTGATTTAAACGAAAATAAGATTTAAGTATTTTTAAAGGCTAAAGGGTTCGCCTGTACTAATATTTTTTAATCCCTCCCATCCCCATTCCACCTATTATGGATAGTAAAGTTATCCTTTAGTCCTCACATTCCATGAGCAATGTTTCTGACAAAAAGGGCAGTACAAAAGGGGAAATTGCTATTTTCTGGATCTATCTATTCTCCCACATATAGTTGGTTAGTTTTTGACCTTGAAGCAACATTTTTTTAGCCCATTACATCAAGTGGCTTCATTAGAACGAAATACTAATTATTTAACGTTGCGACACTGGTAGCGAATAAATGGGCGATAAAAATGTGATTCGTCTTTCGATATACTTGATTAACCGCCGCAATATATCTTGAAATATCTGCCATATTCTTTATAGACTACATAACTGAGAGAAGCAGCTATATCGCAATAAATGTAAGAAATTTTTAAAATAAACGAAATATCTTACTATTTTTGGAAACACTTAGGATATGCTTGTGAAACCAAGACTTCGATTAAAATCTATAGCAGACAAAGCGGCAGAGGAAAAATCGACTTTACTTTATTATATACATAAACAAAACAATAACAAAGCAGCAAATCGACTTTACTTTATTATATACATAAACAAAACAATAACAAAGCAGTAAATTAATTGTTTAATATCGGAGAGAGGAGCTTAATCCATATTCAAAACTATATGGACGGGAGCTTGGAAACAACAATAACAGAATAAATAATAAAAGTACATAAACGCTAAGTCGGGAAATTGTAAACAGAAAAAACAACATATGCTTTATACTAAAAGGTAGTAGAATTTAATTATTTACCGACATGTACACTTTTAACGTGCTGAAAGTTTTTTAAAGTTATTTATTTAAAATTTCTGTTTTAAGCTATATTTAGGACACACAGGGAGATGATCGTTTGTTGCTGAATTGTTGTGGCTTTAATTCCTGAAAAGTTGTACTAATAATAATTTACCCAATCTCAAGCTTAAATCCGGAGGTTGCCACGCCCAGAGTTAGATGTTGGATGAGTATTTATTTGACAACTTTTTAACTACGATTAAACTATAATATATTTTGTTTTGTTGTAAAATTGTGCTGAACGAAATAAGATTTGCACAAAAATCTATTAAAAATAGTACAAACTTCGGCAAATAAGTAAATTTTACTGCGTTTTATATGCATCATTTAATAACGTCTTTGTTTAGGATTAGTTGATTTGAACTGAAAGATATATTCAATGTTAAACTAAAATTATACTTAAATAAGGAACACGTTCATAAAGTGTTTATCAGTACTAGATTGTAGAATGTTCAACTGGTCAAAGTGTGTGAAATATAAAATTTAAAACTGCTACTTTCAAAATAAATAATAATAATAATAATAATAATAATAATAATAATAATAATAATGATAATGATAATGATAATAATGATAATAATAATAATGATAATAATGATAATAATAATAATAATAATAATAATGATAATGATGATAATAATAATAATAATAATAATAATGATAATGATAATAATAATAATGATAATAATAATAATAATATTGATAATAATAATAATAATAATAATGATAATAATAATAATGATAATAATAATGATAATAATAATAATAATAATGATAATAATAATAATAATAATGATAATAATAATAATGATAATAATAATAATAATAATAATAATATTGATAAAAATAATAATAATAATAATAATAATAATGATAATAATAATAATAATAATATTGATAAAAATAATAATAATAATAATAATAATGATAATGATGATAATAATAATAATAATAATGATAATGATAATAATAATAATGCTAATAATAATAATAATATTGATAATAATAATAATAATAATGATAATAATAATAATGATAATAATAATTATGATAATAATAATAATAATAATAATAATAATAATAATGATAATAATAATAATAATAATGATAATAATAATAATGATAATAATAATAATAATAATAATAATAATATTGATAAAAATAATAATAATAATAATAATAATAATAATAATATTGATAAAAATAATAATAATAATAATAATAATAAAATAATAATAATAAAATAATAATAATAATAATAATAATAATAATAATAATATTGATAAAAATAATATAGATAAATAAACTAAAATGAAGGTAAAGATAAGTAAGCAATTAATTTACAGTTTGACTTATGACCATCGATTGAAATACTAACATTTTATATTGAACAGATTAGTGAATTAATTTATAATTGATACAATTCTCTTATAGCATTAAGTGAAAGACATTTGAACTGTACAATCATTACTCATCATTGGGATATAGATCGAAATTGGTTAGGTATGTTAAAAGTATGAATGTTTAAAAAAATAAAAATAAGAAAAGTTAATATATCGATAAATTTGGTCTAAAGGATGTAACACTATCATACTTTAAATTTAATTAATTTTAACTTTTTGCGTTTAGGGTACACAGCTGAGTATTCAGCAATTTTTTTTTATCTCAACCAAACGTAATTATGTGTTTAGAATTAACTGATAGTAAGAATTATAATTGAAATAAACTTGATTAAAACAGTCAAGTGAACTGAATTATGTATCGTTTCAATTCAAATCAATAAATCATTTAATATAACTGTTAATGTCAATTGTTCTTTTTTTTTTACACAGTGATCACCACTTATCAAGGCCCGGAAGCCACTCAGGGATAAGGGTTATTGCAAGTACATTAAGTTAGTGAGGAGATTTGATGAAGTGTTTAATTAGGGGGGCGGTTCATTAGGAATTTCTTAACATTAGACTTGAAGACATCCAAGTTGTAGTCCGGAGGGAAGCAGGCAGACGGAACAGAGTTCCACAGGCGTGCAGTTCTAAGAAAGAAGCTTTGTTCATGAAATCCGCGTTTCGATTTAGGCACAGATATAGAGTGGGGGAAATTTTTCACAGTGGATTCAGCTAGACGGGTGTTTTTCGTGAAAGATTGGCGAGGGGGGACCAGGGATTGGAGTTCAGACGAGCACCTGCCATGAAAATAACGATAAAACAAGGATAGGCTCGCAACGTCTCTTCTGTGGGAGAGGGGTTGCAGGGTAGAGAAAAGGGCATCCCCCACTAAACCACGAAGTCTATTTTGTACTCTGTCAAGGCATGATAGGCTGTTTTTGGCAGCTCCTGCCCAGATATGGCAACAGTATTCCATCCTTAGACGTACTTGGCTTTTATATAGATAGAGAATTGCATCAGTAGTGAGATATCTTCTGGAGCGGTAGAAGCATCCCACCATCTTTCCAGCGACCTTGGCAACAGACTTGATGTACGTGTTCCATTTCAGATCAGGAGTAAAGGTCAAACCCAGAAGCTTGTCAAAACACGGGGCCTCACCCAGACGAGAGCCATCCATCACAATTGATGCCAGCTGGGGATCAGAGCGTTGATGATGTAAGGATAGGAGTTTGGTTTTGGATGCATTAAAGGTAACTAGCCTCTTCTTCCCCCACTGAACCACGCGCTCGAGATCAGAGGAGAGAGAATCGGAGAGAACTTCGTCATTTACAGCCTTTGATGTGTTGCCGTAGATGGTCGTGTCATCAGCATAGATGTCAACGAATGATTTAAGTATGTGTTTAGGGAGGTCATTGATGTAGATCAGGAAGAGAGTTGGGCCCAGGATTGACCCCTGAGGGACTCCAGCATTTATATTGAAGGCCTCCGATTTTTGACCATCTAACACTACTCTTATGAGCCTATCGGAGAGAAATGATTTAATGATTGAGAAAACATTTCCCGTTATACCGTAGCTGGAAATCTTGTGAAGTAGACCCTTATGCCATACTTTGTCAAAGGCCTTTGATATGTCAAGAGCAATTTCCCTAGAAAGGAAGCCTTTGTCAAGAGATTCACTAATCCTGTGGGATATAACCGTCAGCACATCTGCGGTAGATCTTGCAGAGCGGAAACCATATTGTGTGTCACTGAGTTTAGTTTCGTATATGTAAACATGTATAATGGTTTATGATTGCTGACATTATTTTAATAAGTATGCATACGTAAATCAGAATTAATAAATTTACTAATTATTTAATAGAACATTTTGGTAGAATATTCATAATTTATAGAGAATATTAGTACGAATAATGTAGTCTAGTGACTTTAAAAATTCAAAATGGTGTAATGAAAACAGATTAAATGTATTTGCAGCTTCTGTTCCAATTTTCAGATTTTAACCCTGTCAAATCACACTTTATTTTCTTTTGACGGATTGATTGTTGCTATTTCTGCTGATGAGTTAAGGGCATAATAGATTCACTGATTGATATAATAATTTAGTGATTGATTTTGCGCTACAAAACAAATACTGTGAATAATTGTAAATGTCAACTGAATTAAAGGAATAAATTATAAGATGGTCAACATCATGAATTTTAGAATATAGTTTGTTGTCATTTATTCATTATATATATATATATATACATATATATATGTATATATATATATATATATATATATATAGTGTTTTGATATATGGTTAAGTGACAGGTTTAGTCATTTAGAACTGCTTTAAAGCTTTACCGCTCACTCGTTTTTCGACCAAATTTCAAACACTTATTACAATTAATGGATAACCATCTCAACTATATTGAGAAAAATATTTCAATTTTCGTTGTGTAAAACAAAAGTTATGATAAATTTACTGGCGTTAAAAATCGTAAAAAAAACTAAGGAGGTGGAATACGTTTTTTATGACTGGTTTCCATAGCAACAACTGACGACTGTTGCTACTAATTTCAACGCTCTCGCGAAAAGAGAAGTAACAAGTGAAACAGAGAGAATAAATGAATGAAAAGGAAGTAAATTGGGGGAATTTTATTGAAAGCAGACGAGTGGCGTACACGGTTATTACATATGTGCATGTTATGTTTATGGGGGCAAAAAATACGACTGAAATTAAACAAAGAACATGGGAATTTACTGGAAAAATCATGGATTACAAGAGGAAAATGTGAGCATTTAAAAATTCATTTACAGCATGATATAATCAATATAATGTAATATTTTAATTTATAAATTTATTATATTGTTACGAGAATATCTTGCTCTATTAGTTTCCAGTTTAACAGCTAGTCCTTTACTTTTCCATGGTTAAGCTTAACCATGTTACTTTTTATGTTCGTGTTTTCTATAGTAATATATATATATATATATATATATATATAAAATATAAAGCTGAATGTCTGTGTATGTATGTGTGTGTGCGTGGGTGTGTATGTCTGGTCACGAATAGGCTCCTATATGGTTGACTATTTTAAACAACTGATTACATATAATGATAGAAGATGTATCGAGACACAGGAATGGGTATGTTTGATCTGGCAGAACGGTGGTTCATTAAAATTGTGGGGTTTGCGTTCGCGCCTGGTTCACAAAGTATGAAAATAAAAAAATAAAAAATTAAAAAAACACATTTACAAGTGTTTTTGATATAGATGTACATAAGAATACTTTGATAACTATGTTTCAACTTAAATAGGGATGGTATAATAAAATTTTGGAGTCTGCGTTCGCGCCTGGCCTCCATGGAATGGAAATAAGGACAAACTTTAATAAAGACTTTTCATATATATCTGCGTAAGTATACTTTGATAATTATGTTTCAGTTTGAAGAAATATGGTATAATAAAATTATGGGGTGTTTGTTCGCACCTGATCTCCATAAAATGGAGATATGTCACAAAGTTTAAAAAGGTTTTTAATATAGATCCACAGAATATTGTGATTAGTGTTTCAGTGTGAACAGATATGGTATAATAAATTATGGGGTTTATCTATTTTATTTTTACTTTCATCATATTTTGCTTTGGTTTTGATACCCTCAAATTCGAAGCTATCTCTTTACAACACATTCTTTTCATAACCTATCATACTTTCATAAATCAGAATCAAGTTTCTGTAGGCTATTTTTGAACCCAGTCAACGACGAGTACTTTTGCTAGTATATATATATATATATATATATATATATATACACACACACACATATATATATATATATATATATATATATATATATATATAAGGAATAAGATCAATTCTCTAAGAGGATACTTATTGTGATAATGCAAATCTCATCAAATAGTTTTGCAACTTATATAGAATATGACGAAAATAAGAAAATGACAATATTAGAAATATATACTAATGCATATAGACTTATTCGTTTATACAATAAGGATGATACATCAATAAAGGTGTGTAGAATGAGTAAAACTCTTTATACTAGGGTGTTTCGAAGCCTAATGCTTCTCCTCGGAAGAAGACAGAAGTGGGTAACATATTAGGAATGCGATGTCTAGCGATAGCTACATTAGAGACGAAATAATATCCTACACCCGTAATCGTAATCCTCATCATTTATAGTTGTCGTTTACCGACGTTTCTGCCAACTAGTAATCTGGCCTCCGCCAGGTTGTTAACCGCGACGCGATAGGAATGCTGAGTTTTCAACTGTATCTTCAGTAATTAAGTAATCTCTACAGTTCTAGGTGAGCAATGTCTGAAGATAGCGGTTTCAATCCTACCCAAAGCCGGCCAGAGGGTTAGTTGGCCAAATCGAAGTAAGACGACAACAATTATGGAAGGCAGTAATTACTGCAGATACTGTCGGAGATTCAACATTGCTATCCCGTCGCGATTGACAACCTTAAAAAGGTTGGCTGAAACAATTACTATAAAAGATGAGGACAACTATAAAGATGAGGATAATAGTCCGCAAAATAAAAATATACAAATTACTCATTTCAAAAGAATTCCAATAATTAAATAATAGATTATATATATATATATATATATATATATATATATATATATATATATACAAGCATTTCAACCCGGCGTTGCCCGGGTGTTTGGATATCTATGTTGAGTAAAAAACAACAGTGGTAGTAGGAAGGCAGGCTCGAACCCGTGCCGCAAAGGAGGAAAAGAACGGAGTAAAACCTAACGGTTATGTTGTTACGACCACCGTCAAACCGGAAACGACGTTTTTTTTTTTAAATTAAGGCTAGACAATCTAAAGGAGAGGATAACTTTAAAAAATATCAGCGAAAAAAGTGACCCCCCCCCCCTGTAGAAAAGTGCCCAGTTGAAGGGGAAGCTATTAATGTTTTTAGCAAATTTTTCGATATTTGTCGTATGAAAGGTCGAACTTTAAAACGATACTTATCTTGGTAAAATCCGTCGCCTCTATTGAAAGTTTAAGGCAGACGTGCGAATAGACATGCATACATACACTTATATATTGGTAAGTAAAAATGTTCGACCCAAACTGATGAAAAAGCTTGCCCTATCTCTGAATAATCTTTATGTAAAATTTCAAATATTTAGACCAGAAATTGTCTGAGTAATTTGAAAGAGACCGCAGAGGTCAATTTTTTAAAACTTTGACCCCTATTATGCCCCCTTAAAATTTATTGTTTTGGGCTCAAATCAAGTTATTAACTTAGATCCATGTCCAAGGAATCTATATCTGAATTTCAAATGCGTAGACCCAAAATTGTCGGAAGAGTTTGGTAGAGTTGTCAAAGGTCAAATCGTTGAACTTTGAGCCCTTAATCGGCAAATTTCTGGCCAAAAACCGATCACATCGATTTTTCCAAATCTCAGTACTCTGTATATCAAATTTCGAGTCTCTCGACTAAAAATTGACAAAGTTAATGCGTAGGGAAATATACACAGACACACAGACACGTTCACTTTTATATATATATATATATATATATATATATATATATATATATATATATATATATATAATAAAGTTATATATGCTTTCACTTAATTTCAGCTAAACAATTTACATGATTACGGCATAAACAATTCCAATGTTTCGGTCAATTAATGTAACCGAACGTTTCTATTTATTATGGAATATGGTTTTTAAATCAAGACATAAGTATTTTTTTAATTGCAATAAAGAAAACATGCCATGTATGAATAACTTGAAGAACCACGGAAGAAAAAAAAATAAAAGTGAATAAAAACAAGATGGATAAACGAAGATATGGAAACAGGTAGAGGAGTAAAACGAAGAAGGTGATCGATAAAGAGGCAAAGAAATAGACGTTTAGGAATAATTAGCTTAGAAGCCTGTTGTCAATGTTAGCAATCTTCAGTATCCTGAATGGGTGAAGGATTATAGAATATTGTTTAAAACGGGGGGGGGGGAATTATATCTCTCTGAATCACGTCGTGTTAAAATCAGAATATTACGCAAGTAATTAAAAATAAAATACATCTATTATCATAAAAAAAATTGGTTTTATTTATCATATCATAAGAATTGTAGTTTGCTTGACGAATTATGCACAGTGTGAAAGAAGTTGTGTTTGAAGGCTTTATCAATTCGGTTCGTAGGAAACACCGTGGGCACGTGAGTTAGCATATAAAAGAATAATGACAATATAAGAAGGAATTCTCAAGAGTTTTCAATAATATTACATTTATTTGCCAACATAATGCGTCGTAGATGTTGATGTCCCAAATTTTCGAGAGTAGTATTTCTTCTTCAGGTGGCAAAATAAAAAAAAACGTTTATAACTATTCAACGAGGCTTTTCTTTGTCTGTTTTATTTATTTATTTCCAGAAGTCAGTGTCGCCGACTGGCTGTCAAATGAATTTCCAGGATGCGAGTTGCGGTGAATATTAAATATTGTTGGGAATTATTGTAATTTTTTAATGTATATGAATGATTGATAAATTAATTAGCGATTATATGCGGCATGATCACGTTTGACAAACCGGTTCCCGTCAGATCATCGAAGTTAAGCAACGATAAGCTTGTTCAGTGCCAAAATGGGTGACCATTTTGGATTTCCAAGTGCTGTATATGTTCTCCGCTTATCTCAGCATTGCTTCCATTCGTCATGGACTTCTACTTGCTACTGGACTTAAACAGTAGATTCAGGAGAGGTGCGGTTGGAGATTGCGAAACCCTTGCCATACAATTACATGTACAGCTGTCTCTACAGGGGGTATCCTTTGTCTTTCGAGGCTGAAAAGAGGCATCGAATTAGAGATTAAATCGATGAAATTAAATGTTTTGAAATTCAAGACATTTTAACAAATTTAACCATATATAAGAACTAAAACGTAAAAAAATAAAGATAAAAATAGATCCAGGTAACTGAAAAAATGTAAAAACTGTAAATATGATAGTATTTTAGATATCAACGTTAAGATGGACATAGATTTAACGAAATAACGTATTTTTGTGAAAGAGTAATGACATAATAAATAATGAAATTGATATAAAAGTAAACTTGTTCCTGTGTGTGCGGACACTTCTCAACCTATATACTCAACGAATTGTTAATCTACAGACTTAGAATTTGGAATATAGAGTATTTAGACATGTGAAAAACATTTTAATCAATTTTTATCCGAAACAAAAAGGCTGATAAGGTGTCAAAATTGAAAAATTAGTACATGAGAGGCCACCGATTTTTTTTTTATCTGTTTTCGATTGGCTCAGGACTGCACATGCGCGGTCGCAAAACATGACAGCTTCCTTATATTAAGTAACAGTATGTTTGAAGACACTGTTTAAAAAACGTGTCAAGCTGGTGTCATGGTTATCGTAATTGACTCACTGTCTTTTGATTTTGGTTTCGATCTTAGCTTGAGTATTTTTGCTCACAAAAAGTGAACTATTTAGAAAGAAACATAATACTAGCATGCACATGTCTCAGTTTCTGTTTTTTTTCTTCTTTTTTTTTTAAAAGAAATTTTAATTACGTTTAATACCTATGGTATTTTTGTTTACATTAAATAAGAATTTTGCATTAATCAAATTTTAATATTTATGCGTATTTTACGATCGGGCAACGCCGGGCGAGCTGCTAGTATATCTATATATCTATAAAAGTGAACGTGTCTATGTGTCTGTGTGTGTATGCCTGTCTGGCTGTCTAGTGTCTGTGTACATTTCCCTACGCAATAACTGTCAATTTTAAGTCTGCAGACTCGAAATTTGATATACGGGGTACTGAGATTTGGGAAAGTCGATGTGATCGGTTTTCGGCCAGTAATTTGGCTGTTAAGGGGTGAAAGTTCAACGATTAAACCTTTGAGAACTCTACCAAACTCCTCCGACAATTTTCGGTCTAAACACTTGAAATTTTAGATATAGATTCCTTGGACATGGATCTAAGTTAATAACTTGATTTTAGCCCAAAACAATAAATGTTAAGGGGTCATAATAGGGATCAAAGCTAAAAAAATGACCGGTTTTTTTTTTTTTTTTTGCTCAGCATACACCTTCAAACACCCGGGCAACGCCGAGCCGAAATGCTAGTATATCTATAAAATTGAAAGTGTCTGTGTGTCTGTGTGTCTGTGTGCATTTCCTTACACAATATCTCTGTCAATTTTCAGTCTACAGACTCGAAATTTGATATACAGGGTATGGAGATTTGAGAAAATCTTTGTGATTCGTTTTCGGTCAGAAATTTTGCTTTGAGAACTCTACCAAACTCCTCCGCCAATTTTGGGTATAAACACTTGATATTTTAGATATAGGTTCCTTGGACATGGCTCTAACTTAATAACTTGATTTGAACATAAAACAATAAACGTTAAGGGATCATAATAGGGTTCAAAGTTTAAAAAAAAATGACCGCTGCGGTCTCTACCAAATTACTCAGACAATTTCTCGTCTAAACATTTGAAATTTTACATAAAAGGTATGCAGAGATGGAGCAAGCTTTTTAATCGGTTTGGGTCGAAAATTTGAGCTAGCAATATATAGATGTATATATGTCTGTTTGCATATCTGCCTTAAACTTTCAATAGAGGCGACGGATTTTCTCAAGATCAGTATCGTTTTTAAGCTCGACTTTTCAGACAACAAATATCGAAAAATTGGCTAAAATCATTTATATCTTCACTCTCAGCTGGGCACTTTTCTTAAGGGAGGGGTCGCTTTTTTCGCCGATATTGTCGAATATTGTCTAGCCTTGATTAAAACCTTCGTCACTTCCGGTTTGGCGGTGGTCGTAACAGCTAATGCATCACGTTTTTTTGCCATTCTTTTCCTTCTTTGCTGTACGGGTTCAAGCTTGTCTTCCTACTACCATACACCTCCAACACCCGGGCTACGCCGGGCTGAAATGCTAGTCTATAAATAAGAATAACGCTAGAAATAATACGAAATAAAAAGATATACACTTATAAATCTGTGTGTATGTGTTAAAGTAAGAGTGTGTGTGTGTGTGTGTATGAGATATATATATATATATATATATATATATATATATATATATATAGAGAGAGAGAGAGAGAGAGAGACAGAAAGAGGTAGACATAGATAGAATAGAAAAATATATATGGTATATTTATAACTCTCGATTTGAATATCGTATTTCCTGTTTTCGACTGTTAATTCTTTGTGCGTTTTTCTCCGTTTTTAAGTGTTTCTTTTGTGTACCTTGTATTTTGCCTTGTCCATTTCTGTAGCTTTTCACCGTGTTTTTCCCTAATGGAAAAACTGAATACCTTGACCGCAATCGGGTGAGTCGAGTAGGTTTTCTTCTGATGTGCTAATGGCATCGATACGTTTTACGTGGTCCATTGTCTGCGCCAAGTCACACGCAGCTTCGCCAACCAATGGAACAGCGCTAAGAAAATGGGGGAACACTAATTGAAAAAGGTGTCACAAAATCATCCAAATAGCTCGAATGTTCAGTGACAGTAAAATAAAAGCGTGGCGATTGAGTAACTGCTAACCAGGCTACAATAGTATACGAGGGATTTTTTTAACCGATAATCGAGCCTTGAAAAATTGTCAATATATATAAATATAAATTACTACACACACACACACACACCCACACACACACACACACACACACACACACACATACATGCATACATATATCAATTATTTATCCCCTCATATCTATCTATATCTAAAAGTAAGAAAGTACGCGTGTGTGAGGGCACTTCTCAACCTATATACTCAACGAATGTTTGATCTACCGACTTGAAACACACACACACATATATATACATATATATGCGCGAGCGCGTGTATATATATATATATATATATATATATATATATATATATATATATACAATTGTATATTTGAACATAGTTATACGTATACAGGTATATATTTTACGACTAGTGGACAATCTGTTGTCATTTTGTCTGGCTACGTGCCCTGCCCATTTGTGTTCGGATGTTTTGATGGCAGTATTGATGTCAATAACTCTTATTTGTTGGCAGATCAAGATGTTTGTCTTTCTGTCTTACAGAGTGATGCCTAACACTATCCCCTCCGCATTCTTATGTGCTACAGCCAAGATTTCACTTTATCGAGTTGTCAGGGCCCATGTTGCACTATCGTAGATCATGATAGGTAGTTTATATTCATTGAAGATCTCCTCCTTGATTGACGTATTTGATTTTCGGCTTCTCATGATATTCTTCACTTTCCCAAAAGCTGTCCATCCCAATTTTCTTTATCTCAGGGAGAGATCTCCATCTTTAGTCATTTTCTTTCCCAAGTAGATATAGCTTTCAACTTCCTCAATGGTCAACAATTATTGGCAACTTGGCAGCGTGCTAGTTTAATATCACCTTGGTCTTGCCAAGGTACATGTTGAGGCCAGCTGGTTTGCTCTTAGAATACCATTTAGTTCCTGAGTTCATCAGTACTATATCATTAGCGAAGATGGAATGTGAGAGGTGTTCGCCATCGATGTTGATTCCCCAACTCTCCCACTTAATTCAACTGATTATCGTATCTTGGGGCCAGGCTCTGAAGAGTTTAGGCGATATCTTGCCATCTTGTCTTGCTCCTCTCTCCATCTTGATCTTGATGCTGTCACGATGGAGCTTTCAAGTAGAAGTAGCCCGACTGTACAGGTCTTTCAGCAAGGTGAGGTATGTAGAGTCAACTCCTTGGTTCTTAAAGGCAGTGAACAGTGGATACAAATTCTATAGAGTCGAAAGCCTTTTTCGTAATTCACAAAGCAAAAAATAGTGGAATCTTGTATTCATTGGCTCTTGCAGTTGACTGACAGCCTTGATATGGCTGTCAGTCAACTGCAATATATATATATATATATATATATATATATATAAATATATATATATATATATATATATATATATATATAGTATAGCTTGATATGGCTGTCAGTCAACTGCAATATATATATATATATATATATATATATATATATATATATATATATATATAGTACAGCTGGTAATTAGTAAAAATACTATTGCAGAGCAAATATGTGTTTTATTTTTTTATTACCGTTTTATCTGTTTGGTTACATATATTTCGGATGTTGGGCAATGTTTACGATCCAACAACCTCGTCAGAAGGTTTGCCGAGGTTGTTGGATCGTAAACATTTAATTTATTTCTGTTGTTGAACGTGCAATCCTATTGCAACAAGTTCGACGGAAAAAAAAATTCCGATTTCGAAAGAAGGATTCTGGAGTTTGACAAGATACATCAGAAGTTACATCGGCTGAAACGTTGTGAAAATAACACTCAATCGGAATACCATAGTCGGACTGATCCAGATAATGCAAAACGAAAACAAAACAAACAATCCCCATATAAAAATTCAGAAACCTAATGTATTGTAAACCAGGAAAAGCTATTATAAGTTTCAAAACAAAAATCCTCTTGTCGATTACATTGATGAAAATCCACAGTTGACAGTGAAAAATGTCGAAAAAATCCGTTAGCAAATCACATCACCTAACGCCGCCACAGTCACATGAAATATAGCTGCCAATTTTTGTTTTTCGTGTGAAGTAAATTCTAAATAATTCTTCATTTTTTTTGCAAAGGGAGATAACTGTTATTACATGTTATATTCCTAAAAAAAAACATTGTCTATAGTCATGGAAATTGAGATACTTAATAAAAACACGCCAGAAGAAGATGTACCCGACGTTGCCCGGTATTAAACATAACGTTAAATTCTTTGAAAAAGTGAAGTAAAAAAAAAGGAAAGTTACTGAGACAGCGAGTATTATGATTTTTTTTAAACCGTTCACTTTTGTAAGTAAAAAATAAAAGATAAAAATAAATTGAATTTTTTTTTTAAATACTCGAGCTGAGATCGAAACCAAAACTAAAGTACTGAATATAAGCAAGTCAAAATAATAGAATTGTACGATAACTATTTTGTCAGCTTTATACGTATTTAAAAGTGTTTTCAAACATTTTTAATATAATCGGAGTGATTCCCACATGCGCATTAATGAAACAGTTGACAAGCAGATAAAAATCCCATGTTCCTCCACGTAACAATTTTTTGATTATGACCCCTTAGCAGCCCATTTTCCGTATGTAAATAGATTAAAATGTTTTCCACATGTCTGAGTACGCTATATACCAAATTTCAAGTTGGTATATAAAATAGTCATTGAGTATATAGGTTGAGAAATGTCTTCAAACATTCATTCTCACTTTACTAGATATATAGATTTTAATGTCGATGCAAAACGGTTTGTAGAGGAGGTATTTCAAACTTTTGTAATTTTTTTATGCTGAAACATATCTAGTAAACAGAAGCAGAATCATCTTCACTAATTATCGTGCTCGGTCTAACATTTCTTAGGAAAATTTGGTTGTGCAATCTTTCTCTTCCTGCATATTCTCCTTAGCTAGCTCTTACTTATGTCAAGATAAATTTATGTAACCAATTCTATTATTTTGACTTGCTTATATTCAAGCTTTCTTTTGTGCAAGCAGTTAATTAGGATTATTGAGTTCTATTTAAATTAACTGCATTGTTCTAGAGAATCGCTAGTAAAAATCTTATTATATTCCTTCCCCCTAAACTTGACACAAACTCTATTACTCCAATAATTATAAACCTGCTACTTTATATTTATAAATCTATAATTGTTTCCCCTTTATTTTATATAAAAAGATTTTATATCATCTTTATGGACGCATCTTAAATAGGACGCATCTTGACTATATATGCACCCTACCACTGCCACCGCCGCCGAACTTTGTAGACACTTTGACCACTTCTAACTTTGGTGACTTACTAAAAGATCCGATAAATTAATGAACCTCTTTTGTCAGGAGAGAAATGGCTTAAGACGTGCAATAGAAACAGATTCGAGAGTTTTCAGATGACTACTCGATCACCATTTAGTATACAAATCTGCAAAGGTTGATTTTCTATTTATAGAAGTAATAAAATCGCATCTGGACCTTTCAACCAGCACGTCAAGGAATGGGAGAGAGTTTTCCTTTTCCATCTCCATAGTGAGAGTCAAGGCGTGATGTAAGGAATTGAGCAACCAGATCCTGAGAAGAAAATGCCACACACTATCATCCACATAACGAAAATATAAAGCCGGAGTGTTATGTGGTGATTTGAAAAGTTTTAATTCATAAAATCAAACGAAAATGTCGGCAAGGATAGGACCTTAGGGACTGCCCATGGAAACCCCATCAATTTTTTGGTACATCACGTTGTTGAAACTAAACTCGACGGACTTTGTGCAAAAATAAAGTTCAGTAAAATATTTCTCCTGTAAAGAAGGAGGAACAAGTTTACTATGAAAAAGTGCATCGCAGCAAATAGTAATAGTCTCATCAATAGGCACGTTAGTAAATAATCTGGAAATATCAAACGAACAAAAGAAAGAATTATTTTGATTGGGAGTAGTATCTCTAATGATTTTAGAAAAAGTAAACGAATCAGAGACACAGTAAGTAGAATAGAATGTACGGACAAGAAAAAGTAACTCAGTGAGTCATTGGGAAGGGCTTGTTGAGCGGAACCAACCATGGATAAGATGAGTCTATAAGACGTATTATCTTTATAAATTTTAGGGAGACCATAAAGTCGAAGTCTCAAGGCTACAATGTGTCATATTTTCTGACAAATCTCTTTGGAGAGATAATTCTTTTTAAATAAGAAGTGCAAACGGTTTTGCAATTTGTTTTCAATATTTAAAGTATTATCACACTTGTCAACCGAGGCATATTTAAGAAATTTAGCAGTGTCATCTAAAATATTTGAGAGCTTATTAATATAGTCAGTACGGTTCAGGACGACTACACCGGCACGTTTATCATGGCTGGAAAGATAAATTTCTTTATTTATCTTTAAATTAGGTACAGCAGAAAAATGGGATTTTTCCAGACAAAATTACTCGAGTCGATCGACGAGTTGCTACAAGAATGCCCAATACTAAAAACATTAGCTTTCATAGCTGAAAAAAAAGTATCAAAGGAAAGAGGGTATGA
This sequence comes from Euprymna scolopes, assembly GCF_053919585.1. Taxonomy (NCBI): domain Eukaryota; kingdom Metazoa; phylum Mollusca; class Cephalopoda; order Sepiida; family Sepiolidae; genus Euprymna; species Euprymna scolopes. The sequence goes on along the minus strand of NC_136482.1, from coordinate 166,615,323 downwards.
CGTTTTAACTGAGAAAACAAAGTTTCAAATTTAGTAAGAACTTCAATATCACTGATGCATTTAGGAGGAACACAAAAATTTAAACCTTTAGAAAGAACCAGTTTCTAAGAATCAGACAGGACCACGCTGGAGAAATTGAAAATGTGTTTATCAAAGTTGGTGTTGTCGAGGCCGAATTTTTTAATTAGTAACGACAAATGCTCTTTGAATTTCCGAGTTGATGATTTCATATTAAACTCGTCATGGTTAGCGAGAAAACAAGAAAAACGGAAGAAATAAAAGAAAGACAAAAAAAAAAACTCCCAAAAAACTGTTAGCAAATGTAGACGATGGCGACAAGACAAAAGATATTCAAGTTGACGTGAAAATTTGTGTATGCCATCAGTAAGGAAAACACGCTCAAGAACTGGATGACAATTTGGCGAGAGAGAGATACGTTTAGAAATATAACGTGAGGGGGGGTACGTTATTTTCCATACAAGATTTAAGAAAAGTAAAAAAAAAATAAAACGTGAAATTTTCTTTATAAAACCAGAAAGCCGATTAAGGTATTTATCTGAGAGCGGGTGCACCGTTTTCGAAAATAGTAGAAAAGTTCATTAAGTGTACAAAATTTATAAATCACAGAGAAGAGAGTTCTTGTTTTACCTGATGCATCAATATATTATATATGAATGAGTCCCTACGGAATTTCCACAGATCCCAATAATAATAATAATAATAATAATAATAATGATGATGATGATGATGATGATGATGATGATGATGATGATGATGATGATGATGATTTCGTTTATGAACGGCTCTCTGGAAAGGGATGGGATTCATTTGCAGAGGATTTCCGTTTAATAATAATAATAATAATAATAATAATAATAATAATAATAATAATAATAATAACCTGGGACAATCTCAATTCCGTTTGTTCCAAACAGCAAAAGCGATTCCATTGTTAAATTGCCGTGTAGAGAATCAGATTCGACAAACAAGACAACGTTTGAAACATTGTTGCGAAGTGAACACAGTGTAAATATCCCAAAATAAAGCGAATCGTTCAGTTCTTGGCGCGCGAAGTTCGTTTGATCTACGGCGGCCTTTCGTGTGATTGAATCGCAGATCAATTGATTAACTCCTGGGTTAGTGGGGGGATACTGATTGGAAGGATAATATGATGAAGAATCGTTTGGCGGTTTTGTCTTGCAATCGACATCCGTATCAACAACGGATTAGAAATTTCGTTTGAGTTAATTTGCATGACCCCCCTCCTCTCCCCCCTCTCTCTCTCTCTTACACACACACACACACACACACACACACACACACACACACACACACACACACACACACACACTTTCTCTCTCTCTCTCTCTCTGTCTTTCCATTACGCCTTCGCCCTTTCTATTACTAAGTCTATTTTCATCTCCCTCTTTCTCTTTCAATCTCATTATTTATCAGTTCTTTCTATATTTTCCCAACAATCTATCCATCTATGTATGTATGTATGTATGTATGTATGTATGTATGTATGTATGTATGTGGGTATCTATCTATCTATCTATCTATCTATATATATATATATATATATATATATATATATATATATATATATATAATAAAAATTTCAATTAAATTTACCAAAATGATCCAAGATGGTAAAATTAAAGTATATTATAAATATTAAAGAATTAATATTTATAAAGTTATCTCAGCCAGATGTTAAAGCTCGATGAAACCAAATAGGAGATAGAGCTTATAATATATTTGGATTTTACTGTCACTGGATTATTTATCTTCCACCAGACTATCCATTCATGTGTAATCACCTTTTTCTTCACCATATTCCCTCTGCTAACCTTTTTGTTTTCAAGTAAGATCTTTGACTTACTTGTCGTTTCATCTAATACTTTTGCATGCAAAATCCGATCCCGCATTTTGTTAATTCCTACCCTCTGATGAGAAGGAAAGTATTTCTTCGAAACTCCGCGGATTAAGGACTATCCATTTATCTAGTGTTTCCTTTTCAGATTAAATATGTTTTTAACTCATTTTCAAAGTGTTTCTTAACATGTTTTATTAACTGTTTGCTCGTATATATATATATATATATATATATATATATATATATATATATATATATATATATATATATATATATATATATATATATATGTCTCAAAACCTCTGGCCGTTATGGAGGGAAGACTGTGACTTGCAGCTATGGTTTCAAATGATCTGAAATAACAACAAGGGGAGACTTGATTCTAAATATTTCTTATATGTCATATCTCCCCTCTTTTGGAAATGGGATACGAGTATTAATATCTCCAGTGTCAAACAATAAGTGAAATTTACTTCCTGTATGAAAACCAAAGATGGAAAATATGACATATGAGAAATATTTCGAATCAAGTCTCCCCTTGTTGTTATTTCAGATCATTTGAAACTCTAGCAACAAGTCTAAGTCTCACCTCCATCAAGACCAGAGGTTTTACGGAAATATCAGATATTTTTGTGGTTCATATGCAAAACTACAAAAAATAATGACTATGATTAAAATAATTTATGGCTGTAAAAAGTGCCAAAAATAGGCTCTGGATGATGGATGATCCCCTTAATGTGCGATCTTAAGAGCAAATGTCACATAGCCCACTACACAATTCAGGTCATTACCTTTCCAACGAGCCTTCATTTGTTAAATTCTAATCAATAGTCACTCAGAGCTTAATTATAAAATTACCAAAAAAGGGTGGTATATCTATATATACATATACTGGTAGGCAAATTGAATATTAAAATGTTCATACCTTTGGTTCCGTGTGATGAAAAAACACGAAAAATCGCAGTTTTTTTAAAATATTATAATACTATTCTATGACTAAAATGTTATGACAATTGGTTGAAAACACATATTTTTAAACCAATAAAATATCCCAAAATTTGCCTGCATTTGTATATATAGTGTTCTAGCAGCCAAGCTCCAGTTTTGCTTCTTTAGGGTGAATTTTTCTGAGTTTTTTTTTTTGCTTGATTGTCTCCCTTTGCCCTTGCCAGGAAACTAACACACACACACACACACACACACACACACACACACACACACACACACACACACACACACACACACACACACACACACACATATATATATATATATATATATATATATATATACGTGTGTCTCTGTGTATGTGTATGTGTGTGTGCATTTTGGCAGCAAGTCATTAATCAAGCACGTCTTATTAAACACGACTAAGTTCTTCTTTTTTCCGATTTTGTTGGATAACCTTTCAACTGTATTTTGTATTTCGGCTGGCATGTTGTATATTATGGCGTCCAGTAGTTGTTATTCGTCCATATACTTCTCAAGCGCTTTCAATCGGTACATCCGATCGTCGTCAGGAACGATTGTTGTTGTTATTTTCCTTATTGAGTCTTTGTGTATTTATAGTTTCTTCTGTTTCTTTATATTGGTTATAAAGGTGGGTGGAGGATGGGTAGGGGCGAATTATTTTTATTTTTAATTTTGATTTTCTTATTTTATATTTTATTTATTTATTGTTAGTTGTTGAATACGGTTTGTATATTTGTCCCGATATTAAATGAGATCCGGTAAATAAGGGCTGTAGTTTTTTTTTTAATTAGTATGGCTTCTAGTAATTTTAGTCTCCGTGTGCAATTGTTAAGGTATCGAATTTTATTATTGTTAATTAAGATATTTCTGATGTCAGAGAATTGTAGGTTTTTATCATGGAATGTTAGGTGTTGTTTTATGGCGCTATTGTCTACTAAATGCTAGGTTAATCGTCGGGAGTGTGTTGTTTAGTGTGGTCTATGTATACGTTGTATGAGTTTTTAGAGTGGATTCGGAGACATTCTTCGAAGGGGCAAATAAATTCATACACATTAGTTTGGTTTAGTGTTATTTTTGTTTTTAATTATTAGATGGGAGGTTTACATTTATTATAGTATATTATTAGTTTAATCTTTTTGTTCTGGTCTGGTGGATCTTTTAATTAGGTTTGTTATCATTTTTCACCTGTTTTGTAGTTAATGTTTAGTTAGTTGTTATAGTATACTTTGATCGTGTCGTTTTTGTTAGGGGTAGGGTTTATATTTTTATAGTGGATTGAGTTTAAATAGAGTTTTATGTGCTTATCGACGATTTTATTGGGGAAATTATTGTTTATTAGGGTTTCTTTTCTGTTTCATGCCCGATCTTTTAGTAAGTACTATAATAGATGTATTATTCGCAATAAATACATTTTTTAATGCATTAGATGTCCAAATCTTCGAGCAAATATTGAGTTGGTAACTAACTTCCTGCCATCTTTTAAATTTTAATATAAAAGTTTTAATAAATGAACCAATGTTCATTTCAACGTTTTTCCAGTGTTCAACAAGAGCTCTAATACCTCGTTGTCAGAAATCAACAAACAAAATTGTAAAAGTTAAGGCGATTAGAAAGTGGATCTTTAGGAAAACCGTAACCCTAACCCTAACCCTAACCACATAGCTCTTGTTTTCCCTTTTTTGTCCTTTTGTCCTCGTATTCCATGCGCGAAGTTTCTGACAGAGATAGACAAATTGCTGTTTTCTGGTCCAGAAACTATACCACCCAACACTTGTCGTTGACAAGTATATAACCTTGAAGTAATATATTTACTATCCTTATATCAAGTGGCTTTATGCCTTGTCCATAAAAAAAACGGCGCAGAAAATGCTCATATATCTCGGTATTGCATTTGAACGGAAATAAAATAAATAGAAATTAACTTAATTTAAGCTAATTTTAAAACACACACACAAAAAAGAAACTGATTAAAAAATGCTTCCAAGATATAATTCTAAAACAAACAAAAAAACAAAATAAAAAACCCAAATAGATTTCAAATTTTGAAAAGTAAAATCCACCAGAAACTTAATTATAAACCCAATAAACTAACACAGTAGAAAACGTGGCTAATACGTAGTTTTGTTGATGCATATTCAATGTTTTCTCGATTTGACATCGAAAATAAAAGAACTGAGAAACAGCGGGATTGATTTTACAAATAGACCTTCTTCATTTTCTTTAAACGGCAAACGCTTCATTTCGTTTGCAGACTTCTCAGTAAATCTGGACAATGTAGTGCTTAACAATCCTGACTTGTCTCACCGTCTGCAATTAATGGCAGAGTTGAATACAAAGTAAGAACTTCGATTTGTATCGTAAATTCGATTTACACTTGTTTCTACATTGACCCTTGTATCAAAATGTGGGTGCTATTTTACTTCGTCCAAGCTGCCATTGCTGATGTATATTTAGGAAGAAAGATCGACTATTGGAGAGGATGGCATTCAATTATCATTGAATGACGTTTGATTTGATAGAAATATTTCATATATTAACGTCTCCTGTATATATTGTCCAGGTTAAAAAAAATAAATAAATAAATAAATCAATAAATCAATAAATAAATAATAATAATAATAATAATAATAATAATAATAATAATAATAACAACAATAATAATAATAATAATAATAAATAAATAATAATAATAATAATAATAATAATAACAATAATAATAGCAATAATAGTAATAATAATAATAACAACAACAACAACAATAATAATAATAATAACAATAACAATAATAATAATAATAATAATGATAATAACAATAATAATAATAATAACAACAACAGCAACAACAACAATAATAATAATAATAATAATAATAATAATAATAATAATAATATCTGAATCTAAACCTAAACGTAGATTCCAGGAACAAATCTTCTTTGTTGGAACTGCACGCCTGTGGAACTCTGTTCCGTTTTCCTGCTTTCCAACTGACTACAATGATGCCGTCTTCAAGTCCAACGCGAACAAGCTCTTGGTGAGCCAGTCCTCTAAAGGAATCCAATTCACCAGATTTCCACTAGTAAGGATTAATACGATATTTTCCCATCGACACTCATTAAGCCCTATCCTCGAGTGGGCTCAAGGCCTTGATAAGTGGGGACACCTTTGTAAAAAGAAGACATATTTTATTGATAATAAAAAACATTCATTGATTTGTTGTATAAGACGCATACACACAGCACACAGACGCACAAACACGCACACAAATATATATATATATATATATATATATTTATATATATATATATATATATATATTATTGTTGGGACAATTTATTGGAATCGGAAAGTGGAACTTTCGAGGGTATCAGAATCGGTAACGGCATCGGAAAAATTGTGCCTATTTTTCGATGACAAGAACGATTCTTTTAATTGCCTTTTTTATTTGATTATTTTTTTTTAATCTTCCACTGCTGGTAGTAAGGATGAAATGATAAAACTTTAATTAAAGTGAATCATCAGTAAAACTAAAATCGATAGATCAAACCTCACGAGTGTGTATTGTTACGTATGACAAAATATCTGCACTCTTAATATATGTGTGTTTTCACGGTAATCAGGAAGAAGAACAACTTTATATTTCAACATTTAAAGACTCATAAAGAATAGGAATCGGAATCGATAATTGTATGAGAATCAGAAATTTAGAATGAAATCGGCAATTGGAGCGGAATCGGGAAAATATTTGAATTGTCTCATCACTGATATATATATATATATATATATATATATATATATATATATATATATATATATATATAGTAATTTATAAAATATATATGGCGATTAAGCTACACTGAATATTCGGCGTTTCATCCACTCTAGGATTCCTAAGGCTTATGCGCGAATTCTGTGGTTGTTTATCGTTTTTATATGGTCCTTTTCTATTGAGGATTTTAGTTGGCCAATAAAAAAGGACCATATAAAAACGATAAACAACCACAGAATTCGCGCATAAGCCTGAGGAATCCTAGAGTGGATGAAACGCCGAATATTCAGTGTAGCTTCATCGCCATATATATTTTATAAATTACTAACTAGCTCTACCTACGTATTGATCACTTTTGAAGTAAATACTTAAAGTTTACGCATAAATGTATACTTTCGTATATTAATTTTATGTGAGTAAATGAAGTAGTTATATATATATATATATATATATATATATATATATATATATATATATATATACTAGCATGGGTGCCCAGCTACGCCAGGACGTTTAGAGGTGTGTGTTGAGCCCCCCCCCCCCCAAAAAAAAAAGAAAAAGGCAGGCTCGAACCCGTACCGCGAAGGAGGAAAAGAACAGGAGAAAAACGTGACGTCTTTGCTGTTACGACCACCGCCAAACCGGAAGTGACATAAAATTAAGCCTAAAATTTAAGCATTAAATTAAGCCTAGAAAATCGAAAGAGGGTATGACTTTCGAAAATATCGGTAAAACACCCTCCCTGTAGAAAAGTGCCCAGTTGAGGGTGAAGACATTAATGTTTTTAGCCAATTTTCCGGTATTTGTTGTCTAAAGGGTCGAGCTTCAGAACGACACTGATCTTTTGAAAATTCGTTGCTTCTGTCGAAAGTTTTAGGCAGACATGCAAACATGCATGCATACATTTATATATTGGCAGCTCCAATTTTCGACCCAAACTGATTAAAAAGCTTGCCCTATCTCTAAATACCCTTTATGTAAAATTTCAAATGTCTAGACCAGAAATTGTCTGAGTAATTTCGTAGAGACAGCAGATGTCGATTTTTTTAAAACTTTGACCCCTATTATAGCATATAAACATCGATTGTTTTGTGCTCAAATTCAGTTATTAAGTTAGACCCATGTCCAAGGAACCTATATCTAAAATTTCCATTGTTTATATCCAAAATTTTTGGGGGAATTTGGTAGAGTTCTCAAAGATCAAATCGCATTAACAGCCAAATTTCTGGCCGAAAACGGATTACAAGGATTTTCCCAAATCTCAGTAACCCGTATATCAAATTTCGAAACTGTAGACCGAAAATTGCAAGAATTATTGTGTAGGGAAATGCACACACACACACACACACACACACACACACACACACACACACACACACACACACACACACACACACTTATATATATATATATATATATATATATATATATATATATATATATATATATATATAAAGGAACAATCAATACAGCGGAAAAGAAACGTTTTCCGTATATAACCAGAGAAAAACTTTTAATATTAATTAAATATAAATATTAATATTTATATATTTTTCAGTTTTTTCATGTGTTTGTATATGTATGTATGTATATATATATATATATATATATATATATATATATATATATAATATATTAGCTGTTTTTCTTACAATTTATGACTAAATATCATAAACTGTTCTTTAATCTAATGCATTAATCAGCAAATTCTAGCTTTGCTACAATTATATTTTGCTAATTTTTTACTGTGCTCTGCCGATAAGAATAGCAAGAGTGGCATTCTTTCAAACTCCGTGGAATAAGGACTTTGAAAGTTGTTTTTCGGAGAATTCTGTTAAATAATAATTTACTTCTATATTTTAATTTATAGTTTAAATATTTTCATATATATATATATATATATATATATATATATATATATATATATATATATATATTAGAAAACAATACTGATATTCATATATGTATCCGACAGAACAATAAAAAGAACAACCGGAAATGACACCATCTTTGTGCAATGTAAAAAAACTCTTAGAAACAAACGGTAAAAATTTTTGCTGTTTTTTTTTTGTGGAATAAAGTGAGATTAGTTAGGTGTTGTTGAATTATGTTACAATTCTGTTATCATTTTTTTTATTTTAATTAAAAATGTGGTAATGTAATAATTTGAATATGAATACCAATCGATGTTTTATCTGCGGGATTATGTCTTAACTTTGCAATTTTTATTACCGTTTTGATTAACGACGTTTGTGTGTTTAGTATCTTATGGCCTGCCGTGTTAGAGTTAATACGTGTTTTAATTAATTCATTGAACACTTTGATAAGTGTAGTTAGATTTTGTTTAGAAGTTGTTTTGTTTTTAAAGAAATGTGAGTATAATTAAAGTAACAGTGCAACACGTAGTTGTACTGCAGCTCATTGCTTAATCTCTACCTATATATAAAATGCATTTTGTCTGTGTGTATGCGTTTTTATATGTGTGCATATGCCTGCACGTGATTTCCCTTTGAGCTTCGAAATTTCACACTAGTGTATCTGATGGAATGTTTCTGATAAGTTTGGAAAATCAATAACTGAAAACATCACCCTTATACAGCCTAAGATCACAAGGTAATTTGAGAAGTTTAATCACTGCACAAATATAAGGGCGTAGCGTATGAAATCAACAGCAGGGTCTTTGCTAAGACAAGGGTGCGTTCGAAATGATTATTTATGTTCAGAGTATAATTGGAAAATGATACATGACTTTTCCATGTTAAGCTTTAATATATATATATATATATATATATATATATATATATATATATATATATATATATATATATACTAGCCGAGTTACCCGAGCTTTGCTACGGATATATTTGTATTACACAATACTAATTGGCATTCTTTTAATATTTATGTAATTACAGGTTCGACACCAAAACTTCTGGGTAAACGACATTTCTTGTACCACTGGTAAAAATGTAAACGAAAGTTCTACATTACGTAGAAAAAAAAACTGTACAGGTCCGTTTTCAGTTTGTGTTGCTCCCAAAAATGTAAATTAGGATTTTTGCGGATAAACTATGCTTGATTGTGTATATAAAAAGTACCCCATTTTAATAAAGGAAGGACTTTCACATAAAAATTTATTAAACAAAAGATACGGCAAAAATTGAATTACACTTGTAAATCATATCTAAAAAATAGCACCGTTCGTAAACTGCGGAAGTACTAAACAGATAAAAACACCCACATTTTTGTACTTCTGCAATTATTTTTCTTTGAGTGACGCTGAGACATAAAGCGACCCCCCCCCCGAAAAAAACCATAATTACGTCGAAACTCACCCACACAAATCTATATTATCAACTAAATCAATTACCCAGACAGGAAAACATAAGATCTTTCTCAAAAGAAAATCGAAGAAAAAAAAGTGAAAAAAAAAAACAAAAAAAAAACGCGTAGGAATATATCTGATATAAAAAGCATTACTTTACCTTGTTTCTTTTTCAAAATATTATGGAAACGATAATAAAATTCAGACAGTCAAGTGAATAGTTGAAAAATGATTTTAAAATCGTCCGTAGGAAATAAATTTGAACCTTTTGGTAAACGGGCTCACACCTTACAATGAATCGACATTTATAGCCAAGACTTTAATAGAGGGCTAACGATTTAAAATATTTCGTCGAAAAATAAAATCATCCTTAGCCTAATTATTTATTTTTTTATCAATATTTGTAACTTTTACATTTATAGAAAATAAATAATTAAAACAAATTATTTTATCACCATATCTCTCGATTTGGTTAAAAACTATATCCGTTCATAACCGGAAGTGAAATATCAGTGAAAATTACTTAAAATGTACCAGTTTAGCAAATAGTACAAAATAACTTGAATTAAAATAATTTAAATAAATTGACTTTAAATAATACTCTTAAATAGAACAATTACATCAATTACATTACTACAATCAGTAATTTTAATTGAGCGAATTATTTAAAAAGATTTTCTTTAATATAATATGCAAATTAGATAAGTTCTATTATGTACATTGCCTTCAATATAGTGTATATATATTGATCGTGATGCTATTTATTTATATAGAAAATCTTATAGTAAATAAAATTTATATAGATAACCGTTTTCAGCAGGAAGTTTTGTATATATTAATCACATTGTGAACAAACAAACAAACAAACTAACAGACAGGATTACGGATTTATATATATATATATATATATATATATATATATATATATATATAATAGATTCATACTGAGTGTTAAAAAAGCACGGTATTTTTCTGTTTCGCTATTTTCTTTTTTTTATCTTCTTCAATTCTCGAATAATTTTTTTTTTTTTTTCGTTTTTCTCAAAATTGTTTAGGTTGGATCCATAAGTTTCTTTATCGAGCGCTTTCGATAGGAATACTTCCATCATCCTTAGGCATATTGTGTTGTAAAGATTATGGTTATATATAAGCCTTGGTGGAGGCAACCTTTCTAGGAGAAGCAACTCTCTGATTAAAAAAAAGAAAAAACATTAAGTGGGAGACCAGTACGCGCATTAAGCTGGTATGCAGTTTAATTTGTTGCTGGCACTTGCTTGTTGCTGGATCTGAACATCTTGACCGAGAGAGAGACTTAGCTGTCGTACAAAGCTAAGATTTCTTTTTTCTACATAGTTATCAGCATTATCAATGCACTTTTACCAGTCTCTTCCTTTATGAATTTTCTTTAAAACTTAAAGTTTCGTTGGGAAGTCGCTCTAGACAAGACACTAAACTACTTGATGAAAGGAAACTATAAGGAACAAAATTTGCAAGAAAAGAAAAACAACAACAAAACAAAAACAGTGGAAAGTAGAATAATTTCGAACACGATTGTCTTTTAAATAATAATAAATTCAGAGGCACAATAATCGAGCATAAAGCTGACACATTAGCATGAATAGAATGGATCTAGTCCTCCACATCAGAAATACGCCAATAGACATAGATCCATGCGTATCGTGACACTTGGGAATATTTTAGCACGTTCTAATGGGAGGTTATTCCATGGAGTATTTCCAGATTTAAGTCTCCTTCACAATAACTGGGGAAGTGTCGACTAGACAAGTACTATGACCATCGTCGTCTACCATCTATGATATAAATCTAGCCTGTCTGTTTAAATGTATGTATGTATGTATGTATGTATGTATGTCTGCCTTAAACTTTCGACAGAGGCAACGGATTTTTACAAGATCTGTATATTTATCCCGAACGAAAAATATCGAAAAATTGACCCAAAATATGAATTCCTTCGCCCTCAACTGGGCAGTTTTCTACAAGCAGGGGTCGATTTCTTGCGAGCTATTGTTGCAAGTCATCATATCGGTTGGATTGACTTTGCCTAATTTTTTACGTTCTGAACTTTAGGTCGCGTCATGGAGTAGCGGTAAGACGTCAGTTTTTCTTTCATTTTTTTCCGCCTTCGTGTCACGGGTTCGAGCCTGTCTGTCTACTACCACTTTTTTTTCTTGTTCCACACACGCCTCTAAAAACCCAGGCAACGCCGGGCACCCGGGCTAGTTTATATTAAGCTACTGTAATTAAAGGTAAGTTATAAGAAACCACAAGCCTGGAAATGACTCAACAATCAGCGTATGATCCTATGAACCTCAAACAGGCTATCAAAAATAAACCTTCCAATATCCAAACAGGTGCTTTATTATTTAACGAGACGCTATGCATTTCTTTGTTTTCAGTAACCAGAATGCTCAATTAACGACGGAGACCTCCCATCTGTCGTCGTTAATTGAGCCATCTACAGATATAAATGAAATGGTTACACTTTATGCTTTTATTTTGCTATTTTTGTATCGATGATCCCGGACAACTCTAATTAGCCTTGCTAGTCGTTTATAAGTTAAAAACATATTTTGTGATTGTATTGATCAGTTTTTATATTTTATGTTGAATTGGTGTTCGTCAGTTAAGCCAACATCCCCATGTATATTCATTGAAAACCTCCGGCTTTCGTGGAGCGGTTCTGTTTGTGTTGTATTTTTATTATTATTATTTTTTTTTTTCTTAGTATTTTTTATGTCTGGTTGGTAAATATACAGATTGTGTCGGAAAGGGTGAGCAAAAACAATACAAGTAAAAGAGAAAGTAGAATCGCATAGATGTATACGCACACACACAAAGGATGTAGAATATATATGGGGATCGGAGATAGAGAGAAAGATAGAGATAGAGGGAAGGGAAAGGTAATGAGAGATAGAGAGTGGAAGATGGAGAGGTATATAAAGAAAGGTGTAGTAAGAAAGAAAAAATGTATCTATCAATATATCTATAAAGTGAACGTGTCTGTCTGTCTGTGTCTGTGTGTATGTCTGTGTGCCTGTGTACATTTCCTTATGCAATAACTGTCAATTTTCAGTCTACAGACTCGAACTTTGATATACAGGGTGCTGAGATATAGGGGAAATCTTTGTAATCCGTTTTCGGCCAGAAATTTGGCTGTTAAGAGGTCAAAACGATTTTACCTTTGAAAACTCTACCAAACTCCTTCAACAATTTTGGGTCTAAACACTTGAAATTTTAGATATAGGTTCCTTGGACACGGATCTAACTTAATAACTAGATTTGAGCCCAAAAAATGTTAAGGGTTCATAATAGGGGTCAAAGTTTAATAAAATCGACATCTGCGGTCTCTACCAAATTATTCAAGTAATTTCTAGTCTAAACATTTGAAATTTTACATAAAGGGTATTCAGAGATAGGGCAAGCTTTTTAATCAGTTTGGGGCGAAACGTTTTAGTTACCAATATATAAATGTATGTATGTATGTATGTTTGCATGTCTGCCTTAAACTTTCGACAGAGGCGAGGAATTTTCACAAGATCAGTATTGTTTTGAAGTTCGACCTTTCAGACGACATTTGTCTACAAATTGGCTAAAAACATTAATTTCTTCATCCTCAACTAGTCACTTTTCTACAGGGAGGGGTCGCGTTTTTTCACCGATATTTTCGAAAATCATCCCCTTTTGTCGATTGTCTAGCCTTAACTTAAACCTACGTCACTTCCGGTTTGGCGATGGTCGTAACAGCAAAGACGTCACGTTTTTCCCCGTTCTTCACCTCCTTCGCGATACGGGTTCGAGCCTACCTTCCTACTACCAATTATTTTATTTTTTTTGCTCAACACCCACCTCCAAACACACGGGCAAAGCTGGGCACCCATACTAGTAGAAAATAAAAATAGAAAATAAATTGGAAATTTTAGAGAAGAAACTATAGGAATAAATACAAAAGAAACACAGGCACATACGCCCACAAAGTATATATATATATATATATATATATATATATATATATATATATATATATATATGCATGTGTATATCAATCTATAATATATATATATATATACATATATACATATATATGCATGTATATATATATATCAATCTATAATATATATATATATATATATTTACATGTATGTATATATCCATTTATAATATATATATATATATATATATATATAATATTTTTATTTATATGAAAAACAATATTACATAGTCGCTTCACTGAACATGCTAATATTTCGGAGCAATTGGTTTATTAAAAATCCAAAAGTTTCTCGTTAGGCGACAGAACCAGATGCTTTGGTTTTAATAGCAGATGAACTTTATTTATTCATGGCAAAGAACTTTGGGACTAAAGCATTAGCATGTTCAGTTTAGCTACAATGTAATATTTGTCTATATAAATAAAAAATATATTTTATTCTTTTTTATTTAGAACTCTTAATAACTTCGTTTTGATTCATGGGTTTTATCTCCTGAAATACTTTAACTTTTGAAATTACATAGTTATTACTTTACCCATTCAGATAGATATATGATTTTTCTTTAACTTTATCGTTTTTTCTACATACTTTCTTAATACTTTATAACTTAATAATCCTTTATTTTAATATTTATTTCTTCTTTGCCGGGGTTTTTTATCTGTAATTTCCGTTTTAGTCTGTAAATATTCCTATCTATCTAGTATATCAATCTACCCACACATCTATATCCTGTATGTACATTTACTTATATTTTGCTATATTCATTTACTTACATACTTACTTGCTTTTTCCTGAATTAGCAGATACCGGCCATCCTCTCCCCTTAAAATGTTTTTTTTTATTTTATACTTTATTTTTTATTTTTTATTTATTTATTCATTATTATTTATTTATTTATTTATTTATTACTTTATTTATTTCCATTTAGTGGCTTTTAACAACTCTTGCTGACATTTTCTCTTGCTGTACATTTCAGTTGACCTATTTTTTGCCCTATATTTTTTTCGCGCCTTTTAACATTTTTTTGTCTGGATCATTTTGACATTTGCTTTTTTATTTAATATTTAATTCTATCACCATTTAATTTTTTACCTCTTCTTCTTCCCTGATTTTTCTTATTTATTATTAATATTATTGGAATTTTTCCCCTTTTTCTTGTACATATTTATGAATTATTCCCTGGATTTCGGCCTTTTGGATTATTTTGAACCATCTTCCAATTACGTAATTTCCTTGGATTTTACTTGCGCAAATTGGAAATTCAATGAAGTTTCTTGGAGTTATATATTTGGATTTTACCGTCATTAGATAAGTTACCTTTCACCAGACTATCCATTCACGTGTAATCACCTTTTTCTTCATCATATTCCCTCTGCTTCACTTTTTGTTATCAAGTAAGATCTTTGACTTATTTGCAGTTTCATCAAATACTTTTCTATGCAAAATCCGATCCCGCATTTTGCTAATTGCTACCCTCTGATGAGAAGGAAAGTATTTCTTTGAAACCCCGCAGATTAAGGACTATCCACTTATTAAGTGTTTCCTTTTCAGATTAAATACTTTTGTAACTCTTTTTAAAATATTTTAACATGTTTTATTAACTGTTTGCTCTTATATATATATATATATATATACATATATATATATATATAGAGAGAGAGAGAGAGAGAGAGAAAGAGAGAGAGAGAGAGGAATAGATAGATAGACACATAAATAGATAGATGGATTGGTATATATATACATATATATATCTGTATATATATATGCATAAATAATATATATATATATATATATATATAAAGAGAGAGTAAAAGAAAGAGAGAAAGAAAGATGGCGATAGGGAAAAAGAAAAAAGTAAAGGGAGAGGCTTAGAAAAGAAGATGTCAACTATATATATATGATAGGGAAGAGGGAAAATGGGGTGATATACAAAGGAAGATATAGTAAGAGTTACAAAATAGGGGGAAAACAAAACAAAAAATAGAAAACAAGACGTTGAAGTAAATAAAGCATCAGAAAAAAGAAAAACAAAGTTCAAGTAGGAACCAGAAAAAGCACACAAAAAAAAAAGGATGGCAGAAAGTGGACAAAGAAAGAAAGACCAAAGACACAGAAAGAAAGAAAAGAGGACATAAAAGGAAAATAGAGTAACACCTTAAGAAAACTGAAAAAGAAAGAGAGAAATGTAAACTGAATAAACAAAACGGGGAAGAAATAAATAGAAAAAAAGATCAGGTTTAAACTCTGAGCTTGAAACAGCCACCATAACTAACAATAGTGATGAGCCGTGATTCGGCAAAACAACTCTCACTAGGTGACCATATTTACCCCCCCCCCCATTCGCTCATACATTTTCCGCTTATCGTCCAATATTACACTTCGTAATTAGAACCCAAACTTTCCAATTCTTTCATAGTTCTGTTTTTTTTTTTTTTTTTTTTTTTTTTTTTTTACAAGGTGGTCACCACTTATCAAGACCCGGAAGCCACTCAGGGATGAGGGTTATTGTAAGTACAGTACGTTAGTGTGGATATTTAAAGTGTTTACTTAAGGGGGCGGTTCATCAGGAATTTGTTTACGTTGGACTTGAAGACACCCAAGTTGTAGTCAGGAGGGAAGCAGGCAGACGGAACAGAGTTCCACAGGCGTGCAGTTCATAGTTCTGTTACTCGCCAAACGACAATCTCATTAACCCTAAACCTCGACTGGCCCCCAGGACTTGATAAGAGGTGATCCATTATATAAAAATGCATTTTTCTCTGTGAAAATAATGTAAACACAGAAAAACATTATTACTACAATAATCACATTGACACACATGTTCCCGTTAGATCACCGAAGGTAAGCGGCATTAAGCCTGGGCAGTACTAAATGAGTGACCGTTTTGGAATATCAGGTGCTGTACGTTGTCTCTACTTATTTGCACATGGTTTCTAGTCGTCCTGGACTTTTCCTTGCCGCTGTCGATTCAAGAAAGGTGTGGTTGTGTATGGCTTAACTCTCGCTTCACAATTACACGCGAAACTACACTTACAGGGGATATCCATTGTCTCTAAAAACAGAACCGGGACGACGATGATGATTCTTATTACAATTACTTTTGTGGTGATCGTAGATGGCTGACGTATAAGATCCTTTACTTCCTTTGCAAGCGGTTGGGTTTCGAATCACGGGTGTAAACAATCATGTCTAGTCACACAGCTTTGGGATAAATCAGCAAGAAAATGTGACACATGGATCGAAAAGTGATATTGAAGTGTCAGAACCACCGAGGAGTAGCGCTCTGGCCCGCAAAAGATGTCTGCGCAGTATAATAGGCATTCCCCCGTAAAGGAGTTTCAGGCGATGTGCAATAAACGAACACCTTCTTAAAGAGAGAAGGTAAACCTCGTACGGTGGACCACCTAGAACTGCACAAGATTAGCAACTTACTGTAATCCACATGGGAAGGGCCATATAAGAGGGCCTATATTATATTAGCTTTGCTGCTGATGTAATATATATATATATATATATTATTCTGATATATATATATATATATATATATATATATATATATATATATATATATATATATCAGAATAATGAAAGGGAAAATATCTGCTAACATACAAATCCAGTGAATTTCGGTCTTACAAAATATTATTAGATGTAATATTTTATATAAGACAATCCCAGCTAAATTAAATTGCCCAATATACAAGATAGAGCAAATGAATCCAAATTTAGGTATTTAAATGTTGATGCTTTGAAAAGGTTAATCTTCAAACATAGAAATTTTTATTGTTTAAAAACGAAGAATACAATAAACGAAGTCTTCAAGGCGCTGAGAAGTATATCTCGTTTAGGCAACGATTGAAAAGTTTTTTACGGATAGCAAGTATTTCCGGTTGCGATTTCTTGAGTATTGAGACTAAAATGTGAGCCGTTGCTTTTTTT
>NC_136482.1:166507432-166587432 GCF_053919585.1 Euprymna scolopes | reverse complement strand
CCTTCCGGTTCTCTAACAGGTTATTATTATTATTATTATTATTATTATTATTATTATTATTATTATTGTTATTATTATTATTATTATTATTATTATTATTATTATTATTATTATTAGTAGTAGTAGTTTTATTATTATTATTATTATTATTATTATTATTATTATTATTATTATTATTATTATTATTACATAGTCAAATGCTTTCTCATATGGACTTTCCGTATCCTTTGAAAACTGCGTTGAAATCATTTCGTTATTGCAACAGTCGGGTACGACAGAGTTCGAGCAATAAAAATTATCGCCACGCTTCAAGTATCCTCCGCGTCCTTCCGATAAAAGTGTCGCCGTTAAGAAAACAACATTGCAGTTTTATTTTAAAACTTTTATTGAAAAAAAATCAATTCAGCTAACTTGATTATGTAGTAGAGCTGACATCTATTCAATGTAGCTGCTTTCAGCCTCAATCACCGCCTGAATATGGGTCGGGAACTGGTTGCATGCTGTTACCACAAGTGCGGGTGAGAGCTCTACGAATACTCGGCGGATGGCGGCGATCAAGCATTTGAGGTTGTGGGAGGTCATGTTGGTGATGTTCTCGGCGGATGACCAAACGAAGTAGCCCAGCGAGTTCAGGTCGGCGGAGGAGGGGCACCAGTGGGAAAAGGGTACAAAGCTGCCGATTCGAAGGTGTGAAATGGCATAATGTGGTCCTCATTTGAAACCACACCAAAGACCATAAACGTGGCCGGAAACTTCATTGAACTGTGCCCTCAAGCGTTGAACCGTCGGAATTTGCATTTTGAAGGTTCTGGCAATGGTCCTATTGTCAAAACTTGAAACGGTAGAGAGTATGAGTTATACAGCGACGCATCTCCGATCTCGCTCGTTGAACATTGTGTCACTTTCAAACATGATAGAAGGCTCTTGAGATTTGTACACGTCTGGTCAACTAGTAGATTGTCTGCAACAAAAAAAGTAAACCGATTTTCATCAAACGGAAATGGAATCATCATGTCGTCTTTTCTAGGGCAAAAAATTTATCGTTCCATCCCGTATTTGCTTAGTACTGGAACAGCGAAATCTATACTTCAACAGGTTTATTCGTCCCCCCGGCAAAAGGAGGGTGCCCCTGTAAATTCACCCTTGTCCGTTCGTCCGTTTGCCTGTCTGCACTTTTATCAATAACTACGCCTTAGAATTTTTTGACATTTTGCACAAACATTAAACATGATATGAGGAAAAAAGTAACGGAACGGATTTTCCGGGAAAACTCCGGTTGCCCCCTAGGTTGCCTTTCGAGTTAAAATGGCTAAAATTGAGCCTTTTGAGCTTATTAAAAAAATGATGCCTTGGATTTTTATAAAACTTTCTGAAAAGTTGTAACTAACTGATTATTATATGATTTTGTTTGTCTATACTTTGCGATAACTCTTGGGTACCCCAGGGGCTCTTTCAGGGCTAATAAAAACATTATTTTCTCCATTTTCGGGACTATTTTAGCATATTTTTTTCCAAACTTTCTGTGTATGTCTATTAAGCAGTTTTGTATGGTGCTGAACTCAAATTTGAACATGTTATGACCTTGGGGACTTTTGGGGCTAAATGGGGGGGTCAAATGATAAACTTGGTCATTTCTTTTATGCATAGTGTAGAACTCAAGTTTACATATGTTAAGGCATTAAACTGCACCGTTTGTTCATTTTCACCAGGATTTGACGTTCCCTTGGGACTTTTGGGCCTAAATGGAGGAGGGGGCAGTGCTCAACTTAGTCATATTTTTATTTTTATGCCTCGTTTACTGTGCACTCTCGGGGGATCATGCATGCTTCATTTCCCATGATTTATTATTATAAAATCTTGTCTACTTAGACCGGTTTTTATTTCCATGTCTCAGATAATTTTTATGATCTCCACTTTCTTATAGTGTATCTACTTTTTATCTGTACCATTTGTCAGTATCTTTTAAAGTACAGCTCTTTGTATAGTTTCCACTATGCTAACTTTCTCATAGAATAAGGTCTGTTTTTTTCTGGCTAGCTTGCTGCATTTAATTAGTTTATGAATTTCAATTTACTCTCTTTGTTCACAGAGGCAACATTTACTGTTTTACTACGTTTCGTCTACCTTAACTTATCTATAGTTAATTTTGATTGCGTTGTTTCATGCGGCTCTTAGTGTAACGTTGCATGTCGCAATAACAAAGAAAAAGAAAAGAAATTCGACTCACTTTTTAAAGTTTTATCAAAAGACATTTATTCTTGGTATTTCCAACAACGCACTGCATCTTGTTTTAAACAGCTTGTTTTCTTTAACGTTTTTTAAGACGAACTCGTCAACTACGTATCGTTCGCAATTATTTTCCGGCCATGCCTCGAACGCGTGCTTCTCCTTCCTTTCTACGACCACGTGTCCTTTTGTCTTCACTGTGATGTCACTGCATACTTCATGGAGCCGACTTGTTCATTTGCAGCATATGTTAGCTATTATTTCAAATGTTTAGACTAGAAATTGGTCGAGTAATTTGGTAGAGACCGCAGGGGGTCAAATTTGTTAAAACTTTGACCCAAATTTTGACCCCTTAAAATTTACTGTTTTGGGCTCAAATAAAATTAAAAAGTTTGATTTATGGCCAAGTAACCTACATCTAAAATTTCAAGTGTTTAGACCCAAACTTGTCGGAGGAGTTTAGTAGAGTTTTCAAAGGTCAAATCGTTGAACTTTTGACCCATTATCAACCAAATTTCTGGTCGACAACGGATTAAAAAAATTTCCCAAATCTCTATATTCCTTATACCAAATCTCAAGTCTGTAGACACACACAGACAGACAACTTCACTTTTATAGATATATACATTTGATTTGGTAGTACATTTTGCAACGCTAATCAATCTTTTTCATATTGTGTATATTTTCTAGTTTTCCTTATCTCATCATCCAAGTAGTTTTCTATTCTTAACCGTTCTTTTTCTTTATTTTTCCTCCTTTTACGTGAAATCGATCGCTGCAATACTTCAGTTTCCGAGCGATGTACACTGTAATTAATTTCATGGTCCTTGAGTCTATATGTTCTTCATTTCACCACAAATAATGTGTCCAGAGTTTTAGGTCGAGGGATATTCTTTTTCTCTCTGGTCTACTCTTTTATTTCTGTTTACTTGACAGCGTTCGCTTCCAAAATTCTCACACTAATTTTTCAAATAATTTTTCAGCTTTGTTCTGAAATCATTTGGATGAAGATTGATACTTTCTATCATTTCGTTTATTCGAACTATTGTCTTCACTACTTGTTATATAAGCGTAAAGAGTGCCTTGTAACTTTCCAAATTGTAGATACGTATGAAGCCATAATGTTTACGTTTACATTTCATTTTTATTTATTTAAAAAGAAAATACAACTTTATTATTTAGGATCATGGAGTTGCCTTCATCTGCAAAAGATCTAGCTAATTTGCATATTCTTTAAGCATTGATTTTAATTAATTCCCTATTAGTTTTTTTCGTTTTTTTTTTTTTGGTGATCAGCTTTAGTTAACTTCCGTGTAATTATATTCATGCAGATATTCTACATGATTTATACTTGCGTAATATTCGCGTAAAAATGTTATTATAAACAAACATCTTTCTATATATATTTATGTATGCGTATATATATTTGATTAAAAAACTGCTTACAAAATTTCTCTGTTAGTTTTTGCTCTACAGATATGAAACTGAATACAAAGGGTATTCGAATTCACACGACATGTAATATCTGGATTTTACCCGGAGAAAATTAGTGCAAAACTGTGAAAATTAAAAAAAATGGAATTTGCCAGGTGAAGGTCGAACAATGACATTACGAATATGCATGCTTAACGTAATAGCTATTTGTCCATATTTTAATTTTTAGCCTTGCAGGAAACATGTCTTCTTAGCTGAGACATTAATGTCAAAGGAAAAAGTTAATCGTAAGTCAAACCTTTTGGGTTCGACTCTCGGTGGTGGCGCACGTATCATTTTTTTTTTTAAACTTTTAAAATCATTACTATATAATATAAAAATGAATTCGAAATGTGCATTAATCAAAATATCTTTTATATATATATATATATATATATACGTATACAGAGAGAGAGAGAGAGAGAGAGAGAGAGAGAGAGAGAGAGAGAGAGAGAGAATGATTGATTCTATTGCTGTGGTGTCTTAGATCTTAATCCAATGAAACTTCAGTATTTATAAGAATAATGCTCTATAACAAGTATAGCCTTATTTTTATATAATTTTCTTTATTCATAAAACATAGTTGGTTGCATATATGCGTACATGATATTATTAAGTACTGTTTTTGAATTGCTAAACACCCTTGTACAAGCGTTTGTCGCTGGAAGTCTGGCAAAAAGCTTAATCAGATTCGGTAAAAGATCCCCCTATCCTATAATAATAGCCTGAAAATATGGATCGGGTAGTGACAGGTAGTTTTTATTTTGTTTTTTATTACAAAAGCATCACCACTTATCAAAGCCAAGGGGTCACTCGAGGATAAGGGTTAAAGAGTGTACAGTAGAAATCGGACAATATAGTAATCGTTAGTAATGGAGATTTGGTAAATTTATTAACTTATATAGAACGGCTCATCAAAAACTTGTTTACCTTAGACTTGAAGACAACCATATTGTAGTCAGCTGGAAAGCAGGAAAATGGAAGGCAATTCAATAAGCATGCAATTCTAAGAAAGAAGCTCCCCTTTTAGTGTGACCAATTTTAAAATTTTATATTTGTAAATCTATACTGTCATTTTGTAAAGGAGGAAAACTTCCCTGTTTTATTATGTACGTATGTACGTTTTATAAAGTTACGTATATCTAATACACATACGTAACTCTATAAAAATAAATATAACTTACGTCTTCCAACGGGTCAAATTTCAAAAGATTTGGCCTTTGTTGGGTCGAAACACTTGAAATTTTAGATGTAGGTTACCGGGACAGGTAGTGTGACCATTTTTTTTTTTACATTTATATTTG
The DNA here is from genome assembly GCF_053919585.1 of Euprymna scolopes. Classification (NCBI taxonomy): domain Eukaryota; kingdom Metazoa; phylum Mollusca; class Cephalopoda; order Sepiida; family Sepiolidae; genus Euprymna; species Euprymna scolopes. The sequence goes on along the minus strand of NC_136482.1, from coordinate 166,582,429 downwards.
GAGCCATCATTTGTAAAGCTATATTGTTACTGTTTTTGTAAAGGGGGAAACTTTCCTGTTTTATTATTTATAGGGAAATAAACATAGTAACTTTATAAAAATATAGACAACTTACGTCTTCCAAATTTAAAACGCAGCTTTTTTTGAAAAGAGTGAAAGTTTGAGTAAATTTTGCTCATGGTTTCATTAATGCAAGATAATGAATCGATTGGGGTCTTATCATGTTGTTACCGCTAAAAAAAAAGAAGAAAAATGAAGATTCTATATATTTCCCAACAGTATTTTACGTAGTTTTAATATAACATCACAAGATCATTTTGGGAATCTTCTGAACCTCTCTCCCACAGCAACCTGCTATCAGACTCTTTTGTATAGTTTTGTTCCCCACGCCCTCCAAAAATACCAGCACGACTGCGGTAGGTGTGGTCACCTGATTGCCGACAACAAGCCGGTGTTGTTTAACGTTTGTCCATCAAACAAAAACAATCTGTCCAAAGCTTTTGTCCTGATGTAAGTTATAATGTTTACGTTATTGTCAATGCGAGCAGGTCACACACAATAGACTAGCACGAGGTGCAAATAAATGGCGTCGCGGTAGGTCGAAAACTATGGAAGCATCAAAGGATACAAATATATTTCCGCTGTTGTTGTTGTTGTTATTGTGGTTGTAGACTTGTTTTCTCGGTCGATTGTTTTGCCTGACTTGTTTTTTGTTGTTTTTTTTTTCAATAAATATGAATATTTTACGATAATACGGTGAAGCTGGGAAAATTCGGTCTCGTTTGTGATAATGACCGTGAATATTTGCTGAACCCTTGGGTTAGATTCAATGGAAAGTTTTGTAAACGGCTGATGTGTGAACGCAAAACTGATTTGCAAATGTGATCGAATTGAATGCAGAGAACTGGAAATCCGAAAAAAAATCAGAGGAAATTGTAACCGGTATTCTAAAACAGATCTCCTGTTGTTTTTAGTGAGCAATCACTGATTATACGAGGTGCCTTCAATAAGTTTCCAGACTTCTTTAGTATAAGCATTAAAAATTGTCATGGCCTCTTGAAAATTGAGTGTCTTATTGCTATGCATCTTATCAGATGACTGACCAATTTTTATGATTTTAGGTTCAAATGGATAGCTACAGCAGAAATTAGAATACACCCAAATAAAGCCTAGTTGTCAGAGCTAGTGAATTTCAAAAATGCAATCTGGATGCGAGGACACTTTAGCAGAACGATATGCAATAAAATTCTGTATTAAACTTAGAAAAATGGCACACGCATAGAATATTTTAGACCATCTTACATTTATCGAGTATCTGTTTTTGAGTGGCATAAGAGATTCAAGGAAAGCAGCGAATATGTGACGAATTTTAAGCGGTGTGAGAAGAGTAGAGAAGTCAGAACACTAGAGTTGATTGGCCAAATAAAGAATTTCATGGATAAGGACCGTCAGGTGTCTATAAAGACGATCACTGCACAGTTCGATGTCAGTGTGGGAGCTGCACACACAATTATCTGCGAGAAACTGAAGATGCGAAAGATTTCCACAAGCCCATCTTTGTCACAGACAATTTTATCAAGATGATTCTTTACCCTCCTTATAACCCAGGCCTTGCCACTTGTGACTTTTGTTTATTCCCTAAGCTGAATGAAAACCTTAGCGGCTGTCGTTATGAGACAATTAAGGCGATGAAAGAGGCGATGATGAGGGTCATTGCCACGCTCACACAAGAGAACTTCCATGGGGTCTTCCACAAGTTGTTGGATCGGTACAACAAGTGCATTATAGCTGGAGAAGATTACATCGATAGGGGACTAGATCATCATGTGCGTACTATCAATAAATTGAAACTTATTCAAGGGACCTCGTTAGTTATGATTAATCCATGTTCACAAATAATAATATAAGGTTAGTGTCAACGTTGTTGTCGATTTAAAATTTATTTTGAAAAAAAAAGCTGTTTTTGAATTTTTTTTATTAACAACAATAATGACCTTTACTATCTATAACTTGATTCCATTTGTTAATATGCTATAAATACCTCGCTTAAAAAAAATAAATTTTAATGCAAAGTATGAATGAAACTATGTTCAATCGCCCTTCGTGATGTTTAACCAATTTTTTTGTAATCCTCGAAATAAGTGATTATACTAGCAAACTAGGCAAGTGGAATGCGCAAAAGAGTGTAAAATTCTCAGACCAAACTCCCCTAGGAAATCTTTGGTCAGAAGTGTTGCGTCATTATCATGTTGGAAGGTTAATGTCATTCTGTTGACTAAAGAAGGCCGTTTTCGGGTGAATATTGGTGAAAATATTGTTGAAAAATAATCATGATATTTTACTAATCTGAAAGAAAAGCGTTATAAATTAATCATGGTGATACGTTTAAGTGGCTCCCAGGCCAAGATCAAAGTGAAATTTTTATTAATATTGTTATCTTTTTTTTTGTATTTTCTGGTATAAATAAAAAAAATGTTTTAAAATTGGGTTTAAGTAAGAACAACCCCCTCCCCACACACACATGTATACAAATTTAAAAGGGTAACTATAATAAAAGATGCTGGCCGAGAGAGAAATCCATTAAAATTTCCAACAGAGACGAGATGTACCAACCAACCTCACCATCCCCCCTTCATTTTGAGTTGGCCTTGTGCCTAAATTTTTTGTTCATTTTCCCAATTGTATATAAGGTTAGTGCCAACGTTGTTGCCGATTTAAAATTGATTTAATGATGATGATGATGATGATGATGATTTCTTGCGAATAAACATTTAATATCTCAAAGTGTAGTATCTGTTCTGATGCAACACTTCAATTTTTGTTCTCGGTTAGTGGGGGAGACAACTTTCACTACTGTGACAATTTTAATTATTGTTTTTTTTTCTCTACATTGAAAAACGACCCTGGTGTCTAACTCTGCCCTCGTGGAGAGGCAAAGTTGGCAGAAACAATATGCAAAAAAAACAAATCACCATGGTTTAAAATGCCTCTTCTACACAATAGCATAATCAGTTGCGCCGACCTGATAAAAATGAAGTTGATTTTTCACGGCTTATTTCACTTAAATATAACATCTATTTTACTTTGCCCTTTGACACGTTTAAAATGACATTTTGTTTTATCAGTGAAGCTTAAATTCAAAATAAAATTTCCATCAGTAAATCAGGATTACAAATGTTATGGAAGGAGGCGAAGAGTACTGGAAAACTGGAGAGACTTGTTATCACTAGGACCCCAAGAAATATTACTGCTTGTTGTTAGTGAACAATCTCTGATGATGACCTATGTGAGGACTCCTAGTGAGTACAAATGCCTATTATAATAACCAATTGTGTTCCCTAGAGTCTGAATGACAGCAAATCCATCAAGATTTCCAATAGTTTTCTCCTCTTTGTATGACCACTGCAAATAAATTTGCGTTATCGCAACGTCCGTTTGCCATTGACATTGCGTTATCGATACCGTCGCTTTCTATTGGTTTTCCGCTGGCAACCATCATTGGGATTCCCAGGGATTAGAGTGGCAATAAGTTTCCTCAAGGTCTTAGAATTCTCTGCACACTTATATTGGAGATCAGGTTAGTACTGACCCCATTCGATCATCATCATCATCATCATCATCATCATCATCATCATCATCCTTCTCATCATCGTCATCGTCATCATCATCATCATCATCATCATCATCATCATCCTAATCATCATCATCCTCATCTTCCTCATCATCATCCTCATCATCCTCATCATCCTCATCATCATCATCATCATTTGTTAACACTTTAACACACAACTAAGAAACAAACAAAAAACAGATTAATCATTATCATAGCCTGCTCCTTCGGTACCATATTGCATGATAAAGGATAGAGTATACATAAATATCAAGATCTAAAAGAGAAAAATAGACGATAGGAATGTAAAGAAGTGAACGTGATTCCTGTTGTTATTGGAACGCTTGACACCATGAGTAAAAGCCACCAGAAATGGCTTAAACAGATTGAAGAAAAAATAAACGAAGCGATTTCTTTTCTAATATTGCAAACGTTTACCCTTTTGGGGCAATCGAAAGTGTTAAGATGCCGCTTGGATGTCTAAAACCAAGTGAGTTGACTTGATATTGGAAAATAATTAAAAGCATCGTAAACTTGAGACGACTATGAGATAACATACTATTACTACTACTACTAATAATACTATTACTACTACTACTACTACTAATAATAATACTACTATTACTAATAATACGAAATCATACAAACTGTTCCATTGACCCTCACCTCAAATGAAAACAAAAGAAATCAGCCTCGGCTACTATCAGAAAACATTTTCGTAAAGTGCCAAGGGGTATATCTAGATTTCCACTAAATAATTACGAAGGAGGATGGAGCCCTGAGGAAGCTTGTTGTCACCAAAATTCCAGTGATGTGGATAGTCATTGACAGAATGAATCCAAAGACAAGCTGATGCTAGGATAACTTAAAAGCATTTATAAAGGTAATCGAAAGAGGTGGAGAGTACTGGAAATCTGAGGAGACTTGTTGTCACCCAAACTCCAGCGAACACCACCGCTTGTTTTCAGTGACTAATTTCTGATAATGGCTTATTTGCTGCTGCTGCTGCTGCTGCTAATAATAATAATAATAATAATAATAATAATAATAATGATAATGATAATGATAACGATAACGATAACGATAACGATAACGACAACGACAACGACAACAATAATAATAATAATAATAATAATAATAATAATAATAATAATAATAATAATAATAATAATTTGAAAACTAGATTCACAAGATCCTATGGGACGTGGACATAAAACAGACAAATTCATCCAAGCAAGAAGACCGGATGTCGTACTAATTCACAAGAAAGAAAAGTCCTTCCAAATCGTACACTTTGCTGTTTCAGCTGACAACAGGATAAATATCAAAGAAAAGGAGAAACGAGACATTTACGCAGGGCTAGTCGCAGAGCTGAAAGGGATATGGATGATGACAAAAAAAAATCAAGTATAGTACCTTAAATAGTAGGAGCACTAGGAACAATTCCGGAAAACTTTGAAAAAAAGAATGGGAGAAATTGGAATCAGAGGAATAACTGAAAAGATACAACGAATAACAATAATGAAAACAGCTGAAATATTAAGGAAAACACTTGAATGTGGAGACTAATACACTAGCCACAGGCGTGGGTCAGACAAACTGCTAAAGAGACAAGGCACGAAGTGTTACATGAAAGCAAGAACAATGAAGCTGCATATCTATGATCTTTATCTCCCATTACCCAATCATGCCCCCCCTTCCAAAGAATGATGCGAAATAAGCGAGAAGGCTCAAAGAGAATGGAAAGACCGAAGAACGTTGGCCAGAGCCAGATATTCGCTGGACAAATGCAAAAAGAACTGGTACCCTGGGGAAGATTATTGCCACTCAAATTCCAGTAGAGACCAATGGCTGCTCCTAACGAGAAATCAATGGTAAACGGCTGTTGCGATAATGCAAATTAATTTGCAAATGGTATCAAGAGGTGGAGAGTACTGGAAATCTGGGGAAACTTGTTGTCACTCAGCTTACAGGGAAGACCACGGAAGAGATCCTTTACGACATGTAATAAAGCTCCTCGAGGGCCAATAACAATGATATCACAAATTAATTCAACACATTGTATTTACTAGGCACCGCCAAAACTGGGGGGGCAGGTCAGTACTTTTTGACGGACCGTCTTTTTAAAAATCTACCAAAAATCAGGTAATTATCCGATCAATACGAAATTTTCAGCGATTATTAGGAGAAGAATGAACTTTATAACAGTGTACTTATTTTTCATAAACGATATTTATATATATATATATTTTTGCTTACAAAACCCCCCCTTGTTTTGAAGTGGGAACAAATATGCTTAAAATAATCATCTGAAACTGAAATCAACATATTGTGTTGTTGTAAGGGACAGAATTATAGATTAAAAAAAAAAAAAAAAAAAAAATTGTTTGCATACCTTATTTTGACGTCTGAATATCAGAACTTCGATTGTGTTTAATTATCCCGCTTTTGAGTTTTGAAGTGTGAAATTCGGTGAATATGTTAAGTAAAATAATTAATTTAAGTTAAGCAAAACAAAAAAAAAAAATTTTTTAATATTTATACGAAAAAAGCTATTTTAAAATTTTTGATAAATAAATTAACAATTTTTTTTTTAGCGAGCCGAATAATGCATGACCATTATTAAACAGGGCATGCTTTGAATAATCGATACCAAAAAAAAAAAATTCGATAAATATTGTGCCCTTTGTGTTAAAAATAGCATCATTTTTTTCGATCCCGTTTGAAAACGTTTGCCGCCTTTCGACTACGGTGGACCAAACGCGCTGAAATAATTTTTTTTTATTCTGCTTTAAATTGCCCCCCCCCCCCATTTTGGGGAGCCTGGCCCCCACACACATACACATTAAAAACCAAACGCATACAAATGGTCACCCATCTGGTACTGGCCAGCCTCAGCTTAATAATACATTGAAATTTTCGTCACTGAAAAATAAGTTTTTTTTGGCCTGTTTGGTCTTCCATAGTTTGCTTTTTATCAAAGGAAAACGTAAACAGCGTCGATCTGAACTCTACGTCAATGCGAAATATCTGGTTACCTATATGAATAAGTGGAATTATTTGAAATTCAGGTACTTATATTATAATATTTTTGCATATTCTCTTAGAAAATCATCCTAAATCTTAGTTAGACAATAAATAAATTAATTAATTATTTCAAAAACCCTTTTTTTTAAATATTTAAGTACGTTTTTTGTGCAAGACAAAAAATGTCAATTGTTAACTTTTTGGGAAAATTTAACATTTAAAATTGAATTAAAAATAGTAGAAAAAGTTTTACATTATTCTGTTTTCTATATGATAAAATTCAGGGTTTTATCTTTCTGGAAAAAAAAAGTTACTCAGAAATAATGGATTTTAATAAATGTAATTTCGTTTTAAAAAACAACAACAACTTCATTTTGCGGCCATTTTTGGCGGTGCCTAGTATTTACTTATTGTACCTATTTACTATGCCTCCCCACGGGACAAAGTTAGACACCAGGGTCGTTTTTTAACGTGGAGAAAAGGTACAAAAATAAAAATTGTCTCAGTCGTGAAGGATTTCTCCTCCACCGAAAGAGAACAAGAAAATGAAGTGCAGCATCTGAAGAACAGATACTACACTTTGATCTTGACCAAAAGGCCAAAAACAATTGTAATACCTTATCAAAATATAATATTTTTTTTTTTACTTTTCATTAAACGCCTATATAAAGGTATCAAACAATTTTATATCCCTGCTGAGTAGAGTTATAAAATTATTTAATAATTCTATTTACTTTTTATGAAAGCAATTTAGCACGGACGTTTGATTAGCATATTTGAATTTAATCTCTTTTATCCGCAATTGATGCCCCTGTCGCTATCGGGTTACCCTCTGCGTCAACCCTTTGTTGTTTTGTATATACCTTGTCCCTGTTTTGGGATATCAGGTGTCCACCCGTTTTTGAGGCGACGACCAACAATGAAGAGAAAGTCATTACGATCCGTCACTGGAATCGCTTGACTTCTCTTATAACACGGCCATAACATGGTAAACTGACAATCACGCCAGTGAATGAGTTTTGAAACGTCTATTCACACCTCACATCAACGTTGACAATTTGTTGGGTGTTCTTTTCGAAGTTGTCTATGTGAGTCCATGTCCGGCAGCTACAATGTTTTTCATATACAATCGTGGCCCACCCATTATATATATATATATATATATATATATGTGTGTGTGTGTGTGTGTGTGTGTGTGTGTGTGTCCATCCATTATGCATAATCAGTATATATATATTTTGTGTATAGAAAGTTGTTAGTTGAGACAGATCATTGGTACCGTCGGTTTCAAGCCCGATAATAAGGCCCGTTTAAGGTATCCTTATCAAGCTCTCTTCAGCCAATATTCGTCCTATTCGTCGAAGAGAGCTTGATAAGGATACCTAAAACGGGCCTTATTATCGGGCTTGAAACCGACGGTACCAATGATCTGCCTCAACTAACAACTTTCTATACACAAAATATAAGTACGCTCTTAAAATTTGGATTTTCCTTTTAATTGAGCACTCTGCTGGAATTCTTTTTCCAAAAAAAAACTAATCATAATCAGTATATATATATATATATTTATATGTATATACATTTGTGTGTATATATATATGTATATATATATATATATGTATGTATGTGTGTGTGCGTGTGTGTAGTCATTTATCAAAATATATTTATGCCAATTATGCTACGCAGAGCCTTCCGAGTTACATTCCCATATGGAATAATCAGGATAAAATGAAGTTTATGACGATCTCATAGGTCGAGGAAACGAGGAAGCCTCTGTGTAACTTAATTGTCATTAATATATTTTTCATAACTTCCTACTTAGCTATACTCATTAATAGAGCAATACAATACAATAATATATATATATATAAGTGTATATATATATATATATATATATATATATATATATATATATATATATATATATATATATATATGATATTATCGCTTCCCGGGGAGAGTTACTTGGTTGAGAAACCTCCTGGGAACACAACCAGCTCCCCGAGGAAATAAACGATATCAAAACGATAGGCACATGGAAACATCAACGCAGCGGGTTGAGATGACGTCGGCTATAACCGGCTGGTATGGGTCGCTTCTTGTCTTCATTGCGTCGTTACATGCATCTTTCTACCGTCGGCATCAATGGCATGCTGGAATTTAACGCTTATACAAAAATAGCGAACAAATGCATTTATATATATATATATATATATATATATATATATATATATATATACATATATATATATATATGATTTATTATGTTTAATTCTCTCTTTTTTCATTGAAAGAGAGAGAAGGATGAGGGAGGGAGAGAGAGCGCGTGCGAGAGAGAGAGAGAGAGGACGACATAGAGAATATATATTCATATAGTTTGAACATTGTTTTGTTTTCATATGGCTGGTTGACGAGTTCTCCGGGTTTTACCTTTCGTTTCGAGGATCTCAAAACGTTTTGACTTCGTGGAATATTAACAAACGACTGTCATCCAAACCCAGCAGACATGCTCTAACCTTCCCTAATCCACAAAGCATCTGCATGGAACGTTTTTAACTTCATCACTAAGTCATGCACAAGTTTAGAAGCTAGATATAGGGGGTATTAGTGTAGAAACCCACTGCTCCCCCCAAAAAAGGAGTTACGTCATCGTGCCACACACACACACACACACACACACACACATATATATATATGTATATATATATATGTACATAATTAATCTAAATACATAATCGACACATAAAATATATCCCATTACATTTCATGCGGATACATAAATAAATTATATATATATATATATATGTATATATATATATATATAATATAAAAAAGTAATATAAAAAATAATAAGTAATTCAAAACAAATATTGAATAAGTATGATCGAGTTGAAAATTAAATCAGCCGCAGTATGTATGTATATGTATATATATATATATATATATATATATATATATATATGTGTGTGTGTGTGTGTGTGTGTGTGCGTGTGTGTGTGTGTGAAAATCCATTGTTACTGAGGCTGCTTTAATTTTCAACTCGATTATACTTATTCAATATTTGATTTGAATTACTTATTATTTTTTATATTACTTATTCCACGCCTTTTTGCAAATGATGATGTCAATGACTAGACGCCGTTGAATGAAAGAATCCGTATTATTATTATTATTATTATTATTATTATTATTATTATTATTATTATTATTATTATTATTACTTCTGTTGTCACATTTTGTGTCTGGCTGTTGTAATTGCCGATTTTATGCTGATAACAAATGAGCATACCATAGTAGCATATTTTGTTAGGCTTTCAGCATTTTCCGCAAGATTTTGGCGGTTCCTAAGAAGGCAGTTTTCTGAAGCACTCCCAGATTGCAATGGATCTCAATTTTCTCAGCCCACTTGTCTAGTAATATTCTCATATTCCCAGGGTTTCCATCACAACAGATACAATTTCTACTTTATTCTATTTACACAATCGTATTATTTCCCTTTTCAAGTCTTCGAATTTTTCGACCTTATCATTTTCTTATTCCTCCAGATTAAGATCAGTTGATACTAGTACATCAATGATTATTGCCTTGTGTTCCTTTTTTTTAACAAGTCTAAATCTGCTCTCCTTACTTTAATGAAAGTATTACATCGGATATTGATACATCACGATAATTTCACATTATAACTCTCCACCATCCTAAAACATGTTTGTATTTTTTTTTACAACACTCCAACCCAGTTTTACAGATATCCCAACAAACCCTTTTTGCTATATTGCTGTATCTATTACTCCTTTTGAGCTAACTCCTCACAACTACTGAAGATGTGTTCGAAGTTCTCATCTTTTCGCACACACAAGTGACAAAGGGAACTTTCATCAGTTTAATCAATGTTATCTATATAGTTATAAAACTGAAATGACCTTATAACGAGTGTTGTAACCCAACATCCGGTTTACGACTTCCGGTTGCGCATGTGTACATAAACATAAACCCATAACAGCGTAAACAAATAAACACAAATCGCTACTTTTGCAGAATTTGACATGAACACTGAAATATTAACGTTATTATTTAGAAATTATTATTTAATATGGTGAGGTGTTTTGCAACTATTCTGTATTACAAGTATACTGTCGCAATTCTCTTACAAATAAATCAACTTTGACCCGTTGACAACGTATTGTTTTTCTGTGTACGTTTTCAGCGTCCCAATTCTTTTTTTTTTCGCGGTTAAATTATCTAAATAATTGTTAATACTTTCTGCATGTTTTACATCGTTCATTTCTGTATTAAGTTTAAGTTATTTTAACGCAATTTTCTTACAAATAAATCTACTTTAACCCTTGACAACCATAAGGGCATTTTACAACGTATTGTTTTACTGCGTACGTTTTCAGCGTCCCAATTGTTGTTTTTTTTCGCGTTTAAATTAAACGATATATAAAAATTTGAATAGTGCAGCTTTACCTATAACTATGGCAAACCACTTATAATTCAATGGCTGTAAGTTTTTTATATTAAAAAAAAACAAAAAACAATTACAAACAGAACGAGTCATAGAAATCTATGTATATTCTTTTTTCATTTTAATATACTTTCATAGAAATGTTTCTGTTATGTCGCAAAATTCTATTTTCTGTACGTCACAAGTGTCACGCTCATACATTAATTCCATAGCTAATATAACATACTGATCCAACGGGTCACGAGCAGTCTAGTATTTAATATAATTTCTCCTGAGCGCTTGCTTCTTTGCGACATATATTATTATTATATTAATAATTATTTATTATTATATTAATAATTATTATTTAATTATTATATATTAGGGTTTCTTACCCAAACTTGGACTCACATTTCGACAACCATTGCCAATAGATTTCTCTGTCCAATCCTATTGATAGATCCCTACTGAATTGACGATGCATTTTCTTCTCAGATTATTTGTGATTCGTTTTTGTTAATTCTTGGCATTTTATTAGTTCGTTCGTTTGCAATTCCTAAAATTTTAGCACAGCATTAAAAAGTTTTCTTTAAAGTTGGAGATGTAAACTTTCAGAATATTTCTTCTTTTACGTATCGTTCCACAATCATAAATCCTCGTAATTTCTTTTTACATATGCTATATCGATATAACCGCTTTTTTCACACATGCTATATCGATATAACCGCTTTTCTTTTAACATATGCTATATCGTTATTCTTTTTTCCCATATGCTCTATCGATATACCGCCTTTCTTTTCACACATGCTATATCAATATACCGCCTTTCTTTTCACACATGCTATATCAATATACCGCCTTTCTTTTCACACATGCTATATCAATATACCGCCTTTCTTTTCACATATGCTATATCAATATACCGCTTTTCTTTTCACATATGCTATATCAATATACCGCCTTTCTTTTCACATATGCTATATCGATATATCGATTTTCGCTTCACATATGCTATATCGATATATCGCTTTGCTTTTCCCATATGCTATATTAATATATCGCTTTGCTTTTAACATATGCTATATCGATATCACGTTTTTCTTTTCACACATGCTATATCAATATATATTTTTGCTTTTCACATATGCTATATCGATATATCGCTTTTTTTCCACATATGCTACATCGATATATCGCTTTTTTCTTCACATATGCTATATCGATATCACGCTTTTCTTTTCACATATCCTATATCGATATCACGCTTTACTTTTCCCATATGCTATATCGATATCACTCTTTGGGTAAAGGGCTCTATTCATTCTCATCGTTTTCTTTGTCTTTCGTTCTTAATCTTTCAGCTAATGCCCATATTATTCCAGTAGAGTGTTTGGTATTTTTTTGCCACTCATTCTTGACTTAAGAACCAACCAAAACCTGCTCTTGTATTCTTTTTCTATCATTTCTGTTATTTCAGCTTCTTTTATTTTAACTCATTCTATTACTCTAAGTAGAGTTATCCTTCTTAAATCTCTATTATGATTTCACGATTCAAAAGTTTTATTCCTTCACATTTAATAAGATTTCCCCTTTTAATGTCAGGGCACCACAATTGTCCATGGACAATTCCATACTTATGTAAAGTACAGACAAAAAATTTAGTACTCAAAGTTAAAATGCCGGAAGTGGACTCAATTTACCTAAATTTTGAACGGAAGTCACTAAGCATAAAGCGAAATATTTTTTTTATAACACAAAATGTGTTAATAAAAACTTTCATACATTATTTATGACAAAATTCTATTTATTTATATTAAGAAACTTTTTTATATAAATTTTTAAAATAAGTGTTTTGTAATAAAACAGGAAGTGGTAATAAAAAAACCTTTCATATATTAGTTATGTCAACATTCTCTGATAAAATCCTCTGTGAATAGAATCTATGTTACCGTGACATATATTCGATAGGTTTCTAATAATATTTTTTATGACTTTTTAGTTATAAGTCGTTTTCAAAATTTTGAATTCAACGAGCCAAGAGCGCGACCAAATTTTTGCTCTTACTTAAAAGCTAAACACTTTGGTTTATGAACCGAATAAAAGTTTTAAATTGAACAAAACCACTGAAAAATTCAAGATAGGTAGAATAGTAACTTATCTTGTCTTTGGTAACATTTATTTGTTATATATTCGAATCATGACCACTTTCGAATCCCTGTGGATTGTAAAGCATAATCGTTACGCTAAAGGCTGAAGTAGGATTTTCGTATATTGGGTCAAGCTTAAGTCTAACATGGCATTTCGTTTTCTGTCAGGATTCAGTAAAAATAACATATCATTTACTCTATCACGCTTAAGTTTGAAACCGAACTTTTATATAAGACGCAAATCCTTATTTAACCCACCCTCTTTGCAAAGGGTATTTGACTACTAATTATATTGGGGGTACTAATGTGTTTTATTTTTCCATTGAGCATTAGTGAAGATGGGGTCCCATCGAACGAGCGAAGCGATTATTTCTGACTCGGACTGAATCGATAAATGACAGAATTGCACGTCCAAACAATAAAACAAATTCGTCTCGAGTTTGATTACAAGTGACAGACGAGTCTGAAATGACCCCCTCACAACCATCCGCAACACACAGGGTCGGCATTATTGATTAGCCAAAGGAGGAGCATAGTACGTCTAGATCTATTGAAAAAAAGGACGCGTAAGAAATACCAACGAATTATATTTCCAATTTGCATGACAGTCTCTTCTTCAAAATATATCTGTGTTTTTGGTCTCTTTCTGTTCCACGCAGATACATCCACCCACACAAACACACGGATATGTTCTCGCTTCCTTCACACACACGTACACACACACGTACACACACACACGTACGTACACACACACAAACACATATATATATAGTGTAAGTTTAGTAAGCCAATTCAACGCAGATTTCAAAATAATAAACTAGCATATATGTATACATAAATCAAAGTACTTTTCGAATTGTCTTCATTAGAATAGACAGTTTTTTTCTATCTTATTTATCCCTCGTTGCACGATGCCACTTAGAAGAAACAACATCCCTCGATGTTATCAACAGTGATTTATCAATGTCCAGGTTAGGATATACGCCTGATCGCGCGCAATAGTTATATAAGGATATGTTCTCTCCGTGAAAAGTGTTGTTTAATGCAAATTCAAATGCAGTTTTAGTAAGCCAATTCAGCGCAGAATTAAAAAAAAATAAACAAACATTTATTTGTTTACTAGCGGGGGTACCCGGCGTTGCCCGAGTGTTTGCTTCCGGGACGGGGGGGGGAGTTTTAAAAATGTTATGGTAGGTAAGTAGGAAGGATCAAACCCGGAGTCATGAGTAAAAGTAGGAAAATAAAGTGTGAAAAAAAAAACAAAATAAAAACATCTGCAACGTTAACAGTTCGGCCACCAAGAAAAGTCCATTCCAGTTGTTTAGGAAAAAAAAAAAAAAACGACTACGGTAGGTCGGCGCGAACGTGAAAATATAAAGTGAATTGTCCAGCACGCTAACTACTACGCCACAGAGCACTGCAGCTTAGTTTAGTGATTTTAAATAACTTCACATGAAAGAACTACGAAGCCAAACCGGTGTTCTCTTCTCAACTGTTCCTTGTGAACGATCTCCAAACGGTGTTAAGTGGTGGCAGGGGGAGGAGGAATTTATTAGAGAGAAAATATTTTACCACTTCCATTGATCTTAACCGATTTTGGCCGTGACTTCTCAGCAGAAAAAGTATAGAAATCTAAGATTATCGAGGAATTTGAGAAATAATAAGCCTATAACACACCTCAGATATTGTTCTGCCGTGTGTGCATATTATATTTGCATGAAATATCTTGATTTTTAATCCTATTAAGGTCAAAATCCGACGGAAAAAATGAGTTCATTTTATTTATATAGATTACTAGCGGGGGTACCCGGCGTTGCCCGAGTGTTTGCTTCCGGGACGGGGGGGGAGTTTTAAAAATGTTATGGTAGGTAAGTAGGAAGGATCAAACCCGGAGTCATGAGTAAAAGTAGGAAAATAAAGTGTGAAAAAAAAAACAAAATAAAAACATCTGCAACGTTAACAGTTCGGCCACCAAGAAAAGTCCATTCCAGTTGTTTAGGAAAAAAAAAAAAAACGACTACGGTAGGTCGGTGCGAACGTGAAAATATAAAGTGAATTGTCCAGCACGCTAACTACTACGCCACAGAGCACTGCAGCTTAGTTTAGTGATTTTAAATAACTTCACATGAAAGAACTACGAAGCCAAACCGGTGTTCTCTTCTCAACTGTTCCTTGTGAACGATCCCCAAACGGTGTTAAGTGGTGGCAGGGGGAGGAGGAATTTATTAGAGAGAAAATATTTTACCACTTCCATTGATCTTAACCGATTTTGGCCGTGACTTCTCAGCAGAAAAAGTATAGAAATCTAAGATTATCGAGGAATTTGAGAAATAATAAGCCTATAACACACCTCAGATATTGTTCTGCCGTGTGTGCATATTATATTTGCATGAAATATCTTGATTTTTAATCCTATTAAGGTCAAAATCCGACGGAAAAAATGAGTTCATTTTATTTATATAGATTACTAGCGGGGGTACCCGGCGTTGCCCGAGTGTTTGCTTCCGGGACGGGGGGGGAGTTTTAAAAATGTTATGGTAGGTAAGTAGGAAGGATCAAACCCGGAGTCATGAGTAAAAGTAGGAAAATAAAGTGTGAAAAAAAAAACAAAATAAAAACATCTGCAACGTTAACAGTTCGGCCACCAAGAAAAGTCCATTCCAGTTGTTTAGGAAAAAAAAAAAAAAACGACTACGGTAGGTCGGCGCGAACGTGAAAATATAAAGTGAATTGTCCAGCACGCTAACTACTACGCCACAGAGCACTGCAGCTTAGTTTAGTGATTTTAAATAACTTCACATGAAAGAACTACGAAGCCAAACCGGTGTTCTCTTCTCAACTGTTCCTTGTGAACGATCCCCAAACGGTGTTAAGTGGTGGCAGGGGGAGGAGGAATTTATTAGAGAGAAAATATTTTACCACTTCCATTGATCTTAACCGATTTTGGCCGTGACTTCTCAGCAGAAAAAGTATAGAAATCTAAGATTATCGAGGAATTTGAGAAATAATAAGCCTATAACACACCTCAGATATTGTTCTGCCGTGTGTGCATATTATATTTGCATGAAATATCTTGATTTTTAATCCTATTAAGGTCAAAATCCGACGGAAAAAATGAGTTCATTTTATTTATATAGATAGAAGAAGATAGATAGAAGAAGAAGAAGATAGAGAAGAAGATAAATCAAAGTACTTTTCGATGGAATCTCGTCTTCATCAGGATAGACTCAGTTTTTGTAAATTTTATTTATCCCTTGTGGCATGATGCCAGTTATTTTGTGTTGCCAGGGTGATATATAATCGACGTATAGACTGAGTGATGTTGTATAAAAAAATGTATAAGAAGATGATTTATGCTTCATACGTTTTCTTTCTCCAGGAGTTCTTACGTCTTCACTGCTGGGCTCTGCGATAAAACATGCAACAACCAACACCATAACCGATTGAGACGCTTCGTTATTCTTCTTTTGTGAAACCACGGAAACGACGATGACTTAATATTAAAATAAATTTATTTCAGCGTTTCAGTGGTCTTCACCAAGAATCTGCATTACGTGTGTACATGCTTGTTCCTTCCTTCTTTGCTTCCAGGTTTTGAAGCACATCTGCTCACTTTCGTGACCAAACTCAAACTCCTTCAATCTAATCTTCTTGACCTCTTGACCTATCAGTTCCGTTACGGCATCATCAAAAGCATATGTCTCCTAACATGTGGCCCCTTTCCCGTACGCAACTGTTGAAGGTCATTTTGTTTATATCTAACTTACCTAATCTGTGTAAACATCTTCAGCTAGAACACATTGTTACATTCCAGACCAATTTGTTCTTTAAACAATAAATAACTCCCAATATAAACTATTCTAACAATATAACTGGATAGATAAATAGATCGATATACAGATAGATAGATCGATAGAAGCCAAATTAACTTTTAACTATGTTATTATCTAACTCTTAGAAAAAAACAAGACCTGTTCGGTATTATCAACAGCGATTTATATATGTCCAAATTAGGATGAGTCTTGTTTTTTGCCATTGTGCACAAGCACGATTTTCAATGATTTCTTGCTGTTGTCGATAAAGAATTAATGCGACAATACGAAATAACACAGAATCTGTGTAACATCTGTGCAGTATTTTAATACCTTCTTTTCAGAGAAAAGACAAAGTTATTCTGGAAATCTTTTGCGGTAGAAAATGATGCAAGCACTGTAAAGAAAGGAGGATTTTTTCCTTTCAGTAAACAGTTTGGTGGATATTTTCGGAAAGTGTAGGTTAAGGACGAGATTAGTTAGCTGCTTCAGGGGAAAGGAGTGTGTGACATCATCGACATTCTCTCCTTGGTTTTCTTCAGTACTAAAGGATAATTCCTCAGTTATCTCAAGAAACTCTGCAAATGCAGGTATTGGAATCTCATCAAAGTGAGCTACAGGACAACAAAATCAGGATCTTGCCGTTGCCTTTGCTCTTTCTGTTGACCCCAGTCAAATTAAGGGCGCAGAAGTAATGTAACGTTGTACACCGTTTTTGAAAGGCGTTGTTACATTTTTACGGATCCAACACATTGTAAACTCCGTCGCAAGGATCATAAGTAAAGAAATACTCGACTCAGTTTCTTTTTTAACAAATGCTTTTATATCTCGTATTTCTAACAACGCACTTTTCTAAATATTTAAACAATTCATTTCTCCTTTTTTCCAGTCTCGTGTGACTTTTGTCTTCGCCGTGACGTCACATACGATTCTCTAACATTTGTCACGTCTCGAACATATTCTTTTTCGCTCTCCTGTCTCTCGAACACGTCTCGAATCCTCTAGGTCTCGAACACGTCTCGAATACGTGCTTCTCTGACTCCTTTGTAAAGAAAAATAAAAAAATAAAAAAAATTGTGTTATTTTTTTATGCTGCGACGTCACCTCACGCAACCGGCTTGGTCATTTGCATATGGCTGCTGTTAAACCAGAGTCAGCAGCTCTGTTACAGTAACACTCAATGACATGGTAGTTCGGCTCTCTCCAAACCATAAGCATTTCAAACTTCAGATCGTCTTTCGTCCTATAGATACAGCGACGGAGATACTTCGTGCATTCCTTGCAGACTATATAAGGCGTTTAAACTTTATCCTAATTACAAACATTTTATGCTTAAATAAGTAAGAAAAGCACGCTTTGCGAACTTGCAACTAGTTTTCTTATATGACCATCGATGATGTTGCAGAAGACGTCCGGTTTATTTCTGCAATACTTTCTTGGCGAATCCACATCCTCTTTTACCTGAAAAAAAAAATGTTAGTAAAAAATCAGTGCTTGCAAACCCGTCATATATTTCAATGAAACAAGGAATTTTGCATCATGAAACTATTTCAGGTAACAATAATAACTGTGAAAGCAATATTTGTCAATCTATACTCCTATAATATTTTTATGTATTAATATTCATATTAAAACCCGTTTTTCTATTTATTTAAAAAGCAAGTGCAACTTTGTTATATATGGGTCGTAGAATTGCATTCATCTGCAAAAAGATCCAGCTAATTTGCATATTGTTTTAAACATTTGTTTTCTTATTCATTACCTATTAATTTATTTCGTTTTTTTTCATGGAATGATCATTTTTAGTTAATAATTGCATGGAATTATATTTATGTAGTTATTCTACATGATTTATACTTACATAATAGTTGCGTATAAAGTTTATAGTAAACACAGCGTATATTTGTTAAAAAGAATTTACCTACCAAACTCCTCTGTCAGTTTTGGACAGTATACATGAAACTTAATACATTGGGTATTCGAGCCCCATGCGAAACTTTATAATTGGCATTTAGTGGGGAAAATCGGTGCAAAAGTGTGAAAATTCAAGAAATAGAATTTTCCTGGTGATAGTCTAACTACAGCATTACGAGTATGCATGCATAGCGTAATAGCTACTGGTCCAAATTTTAATTTTTAGCTTTGCAGTCTTCATAGTTCAGGCATTAACGTCAAAGGAAACGGTAAATCGTAATCTAAACGTTTTGGTTTCGATTCTCTGTAGTGGCGCACAAGCCATTTTATTTTTTGATTTTTAAATCATTACTATATATTGGGTTCAATATAATATAATAATTAGAGATAGGACAACAGCATATTCTTTTCATTGTTTTGACTCTCGAGTATATATCCGACACAACTAGACACAATTAATCATCCGAGGACCATATCACTCTACATAAAAACATATAAGATATCATTGGATATATACATGAGAATCAAATTAAAGAAAAGGAATATGCTGTTGTCATAGCCCTTATAATAATAAATACGAAACCTGTATGAATCAAAATATTATATTTAAGCGTATTTTAAGACCGTGCAATGCCCGGTGGCCTGCTAGTAGATAACAATGTTTGCTTGATTGATCAAAATAAGTGTTATTTTTGGATCTAGCACATCAACATTGTTTGAAATCTATTAAAAAATCTTCGAATGATTTTTGTAGTTGTTGACGATCCACATACATATTTTCCACAGTTATCACACATATATACGAACGCCGTTCCAAAACTAACCCTTTATATATTTTTTTATTCCGCTTGGATAGATCAGAGGGGATTGCATATTGCATTGTTTGATGATTGAACATTCATGACTTGAAAGATTCGTATCTTTGTTGCAGATGTTGGCAGTGTGAGACTCTTCGAATACGTCTCCTGTCATGAACGTGCGCCATAAGCAGAGATATGTCATTGAATTTTTCCATGCAGAATAAAATAAACCGATCAACATTCATCTGCGCCTATTGAACGGTTAGGAAGTCGACGCAGTTGATGTCAGTACAGTCAGGAGATGGATTCGTCGATTTCAGAGTGGCGATGGAGATGTGAGTCACTAAGTGCGCTTCAGACTTTAACGACCGAGCATAGAAAGACACTGACAAAAGTGCATTGAGAATAGTTGTGACCATGTATAAAATTAAATTCTAGAGCACAAAGCGTTGCTTGTTTTTATGGCACCACTTCCGTCTTTGTAGTTCTTGAACGTTTGTGTTTTTGAGTTAAAATAATACGAGGCCTTACTTTTACCTCATATATCATGGATCATCAGTGTAGTTATATACAACTGACGAAAGGTCGCACGATTCGAATCAAGAGTCTAGCCAACATTCAATGTTCAGATTAAGCCCGCGTGACTGTCGTATGGAATTAGAGAGAAATAAAATCTATTTATTGTTAAAAACAGAGTCAGTCGCATAAATATTAATTCACTAGCTAGTAGCCGGGCGTTGCCCGGTAATACAATTTGCTTAACCATGATATTTTAATTTATGCGGATTGCCCATGTATTATTATAGAATCAATCCTTCATTGGCTATTATATATTACGAGGAATAATTTGCCATGTGGGCTAATTCGCAAATAAATAAATAAATAAAATACATAAATAAAAAGAAAAATTTAAAATTTAAAAAATGCAATGATTATACCATTCATCATATTTCGTCTGTGTTTGTTTACAATATCATGTCAGCTGATATTTGAACTTGGAAAACATCACTTCTGATTAATGTTTAGTTTTAAAATATGCAAGCAAAGAAATGATTTGCAGTGATTTTAAATGATACCTCTTCTTTTATCGTAAATTGAACTCATTAATAAAATAGTATGGTACACCACAGCTTGAATAGGAGATCATTTTATTTATAGTAGAATACTCTACCGCTAAGCTATATCTCCACATTATAATATTTTTTTTAAAGAAGAAATGATTTGCTGAAATCTTGTTGCCTCCATTGGCCGGTTTTACGTAAAATATCCTCCCGTAAAAAATCTTTTTTATCTCTATGAGAGAAAAGCTATTTTTAAGATCGGAATTTTTTCGATTTTCGATTTTTATCGGATGAATTTTTGTACAAAACATATCCAAGAACACTGCCAAACATATAAATTAGCTTTGTGTGCAATTTGCAAAAGATAGACCCAGACGTTTCGGAATCTACGAGGAAGAAGCTCACACTCATCCACGCAACGTGACTTTTATATAATAGTAGTGATATTGTTTTCGTTATTCTCGTGTGTTAATGTCCATTTTAGAATTTTGTTTAGTCTCCTATACTTAAGCCTTAATATTATTTTCGTTAGTTTGTAAGGTTTCAGGTTTCAATCGCGTAGTCAATAGTCTATCACGTTTTATTCTGCAATTGTGTTTTCATTCATTTGTAAGCCTTCAGTTTGAAATATTATTTTTGTTAGTCGCTCACACATCAATAAACATCACATATTTGTTAGTCAATCATATTTAGCTTGAAATAGCATTTTCGTTAGTTTGTCACGCTAAGGTCTAAAGTAGGATTTTCGCATATAGTGAATGATCAAGTCTAAAGTGGTCTGTCATGCTCGAGTTTAAAAATTATATTTTTTATCGAGATTCAGTTTGATAAAAACAGTATTCGTTAGTCTGTCACTCTTCAATGTGAAATGGCATTTTCTTAGTCTATCTGACATCAGTCATAAATGACATATTCGTTATTCTGCCAAGCTCATTCTTAGAATAGCAATTTTGTTTGAATTTTCATAACTATCACGTCTATAACTGCGTAGTTTGTCACGCTGGAGTTTTAATTTGCATTTTCGATAGTCTGTCATGCACGTTCCAAATAGCATTTTCATTAGTCTGTGACGCTTACATCTAAAATGTCATTGCCCTTTCGTTTGTTACACTAACATCTAACGCAACATATGGAATATTCTTTCATGCTTAAGTCTAAATAGCGTTTTTGTTGATCTGTCATACTCAAACGAAAAGAGCGTTTTTAGTAGTTTCTGAACATTGAAGTTAGTTTTCATCGTTTCTCTTTGAAACAAAGTTTTAGCTTTGGTCTGCCACGTGCCTGTTTTAAATATTCGTTAGTCTGTCTCGTTTAACTTTGAAATAGAATTTTCGCGAAGTTTGTCAGGCTTAAGTAGTAAATATTATTTTGATAGTTCTACCCCGTTTATGTCTTATTTTAATATGCATTGCGTTATCTTGCGTAAGTTTAAAATTGCATTTGTTCGTAGTCTGTCACGTTGACGTTTAAAATTATAGTTTCGTCAGTCTGTCAGACTTTCGAGGTGCCTTTACCAGACTAGTTTTGTACAAGCATTTAAAATGCTCGTATTCAATATTTTATTGCTATACATGTTATGAGAAAACTGGCCAATTTTTTTTATGATTGCAGGTTAAAATGAACATCTACAACAAGAATTGAAATTCACCCTACTTAAGCCTGATTGTCACAGCTGGTGAATTTAAAAAATGCAATTTGGACGTGAAAACACTTTAGAAGAACGACGTGCAATAAAATTCTGTTTTAAACTTGAAAAAATGCAACCGAAATGTATTGAATGCTTCAGACAGTTTTTGAGTGGCATAAGAGATTCAAGGAAAGCAGTAAGTCTGTGAGAGATTATGAGAGGTGTGAGAAGAGCAAGGAGTCAGGGCACCAGAGTTGATTAGCTAAATAGAGAATTTCATGGATAATACCCGTCGTATGTCTGTAGAGGCAATAAGTGTTGTTTGATGACAGTAAGGGAACTGTACACAAAATTATACGCGAGGTTCTCAAGATGTGAATGATATGCGCGAAGTTTTTTCCCAAAAGTGATTTATCCTTGTCACAGCCTATTTGACCAAGATGGGCATCAAGACTGTTTCTCACTCTCCCTATAGTCCAGATCTTGCTTCCTGTAACTTTTGGTTATTCCCTGAGTCCAAGGAAAATCTTGTAGGCTTTCGTTATGAAACATTTGAGGATAAGGAAGAGGTTGTAACGAGGGTCACTGGCACCCTCACACACGAAAACTTCTAAGGGGCCTTCCAGAAGTTATTGGAACGGTATAAGCAGTTGACTGCAACCGGAGGAGATTACTTCGAAAGGACCTAGGGTCTCATGTGTGTACTATTAATAAAATGGTCCATATGAAGAATGTCTGGAAACTCATTAAAGGCACTTCGTAAGTCTAAAATAATATTTTTATTGGTGTATCACGCTTTTAGTTTGAAATAGAATTTTCGTTAGTAAAAAAGATTTTGGCGATCCCGTGTAAACTAGTATTTCCGTGTATTTTCGTTAGTCTCTCATTCTTAAGTCTAACACAGTATTTATGTTATTTGAATCATTCTGTCATCTAAAGAGGGATGTTGATTAGTTCATCAGACTTAAGTTTTAAAATAGCATTTCCGTTTTTTGTTACGCTAAAATTTGAAATAGAATATTTGTTACGCATCAGCTTGAAATAGAATTTCGTTAGTCTATCATGATTAAGTTTTAGAAACCGTATGTCTTAGGCTCTCATACTCTAGTTTAAAATAATATTTTCATTAGTCTGCCCGGTCAAATTTGAAATATGATATTAAACATAAGTCTATAATAACATTTTATGTGCAGTTTGACACATTTAAATCTACATATTTATCTCCCTTTAACGGCACGGTGATGTGACAAATTTTTCAAATATTAAGATTTGAAAAGCCAGCGCCGTGAAGAAAGTACAGTATGATAAAACGATTATTGGCTGGCCCGTCCGCATTCTCCAATACGATCGCCTAAGGTGATTAGCAATATACTAACCCCTTCCCAAAAGGAGAGAATAAAAGCTTGGAGAGTGGAGCTTCTAGAACTGCACTAGACTAAATACATACCTCAGTCAACAAGGAAACACTGATCAAAATCTTTTTGTCGCACTAAATTCTAAAGTAGCATCTTCATTAGTATGTCACATTAAAGTCTAAAATACCATTTTTATTAGTATGTCAGACTGTACTCTAAATAGCATTTTTATTAGTATATCACGCCAAAGTCTAAAATAGCATTGCTTAGTATGTAACATTGAAGTCTAAAGTATCATTTTTAATAGTATGTTACACTAAAGACTAAAAAGTAGTATTTAGTATGTCACACTAAAGTCTAAAATAGTAGTTTTATTAGTATGTCACACTAAAGTCTAAAATAGCATTGTTTAGTATGTCACACTAAAGTAAAAAATAGCATTTCTATTAGTATCTCACAATAAAGTTTAAAATACAATTGTCTAGTATGTAACAGTGAAGTCTAAAAAGTATTTTTATTAGTATGTAACACTAAAGTCTAAACGCCTTTTATTAGTATGTCACACTAAAGTCTAAAATAAAATTATTTAGTATGTCACACAAAAGTCTAAAATGTATTTTATTAGTATGTCACACTAAAGTCATAAATAGCATTATTTAGTATGTCACACTAAAGTCTAAAATAGCATTAGTTAGTATGTCACACTAAAGTACAAAAAATATTTTTATTAATATGTCACACTAACGTCTAAAATAGCATTATTTAGTATGTCACACTAAAGTACAAAAAATATTTTTATTAATATGTCACACTAACGTCTAAAATAGCATTATTTAGTATGTAACCCTAAAGTACAAAAAATATTTTTATTAATATGCCACACTAAAGTCTAAAATAGCATTATTTAGTATGTCACACTAAAGTACAAAAAATATTTTTATTAATATGTCACACTAACGTCTAAAATAGCATTATTTAGTATGTCACACTAAAGTACAAAAAATATTTTTATTAATATGCCACACTAAAGTCTAAAATAGAATTAGTTAGTATGTCACACTAAAGTACAAAAAATATTTTTATTAATATGTCACACTAACGTCTAAAATAGCATTATTTAGTATGTCACACTAAAGTACAAAAAATATTTTTATTAATATGCCACACTAAAGTCATAAATAGCATTATTTAGTATGTCACACTAAAGTACAAAAAATATTTTTATTAATATGTCACAGTAAAGTCTAAAATAGCATTAGTTAGTATGTCACATTAAAGTACAAAAATATTTTTATTAACATGTCACACTAACGTCTAAAATAGCACTATTTAGTATGTAACACTAAAGTCTAAAAAGCATTTTTATTAGTGTGACACATTAAAGTCTAAAAAGAATTTTTAGTATGCCACACTAAAGTCTAAAGTACCATTATTTAGTATGTCACACTAAAGTCATAAATAGCATTATTTAGTATGTCACACTAAAGTCTAAAAAACATTATTTAGTATGTCACACTAAAGTCTAAAATAACATTATTTCGTACGTCACACTAAAGTCTAAAATAGCATTATTTAGTATGTCACACTAAAGTGTGAAATACTATTATTTAGTATGTCACACTAAAGTGTAAAATAGTATTATTTAGTATGTCACACTAAAGTCTAAAAAGCATTATTTAGTATGTCACACTAAAGTCTAAAATAACACAATTTAGTATTTCACACTAAAGTCTAAAATACCATTATTTAGTATGTCACACTAAAGTCTAAAAACATTATTTAGTATGTCACACTAAAGTGTAAAATAGCATTTTTAGTATGTCACACTAAAATCTAAAAAGCATTATTTAGTATGTCACACTAAAGTCTAAAATAACATTATTTAGTATGTCACACTTAAGTCTAAAATAGCATTATTTAGTATGTCAAACTTTAGTCTTAGATAGCATCATTTAGTATATCACACTAAAGTCTAAAATAACATTATTTAGTATGTCACACTAAAGTCTAAAATAACATAATTTAGTATGTCACACTAAAGTCTAAAATAGCATTATTTAGTATGTCACACTAAAGTCAAAAAAGCATTATTAAGTGTGTCACACTAGTGTCTAAAATAGCATTGTTTAGTATGTCACACTAAAGTAAAAAATAGCATTTCTATTAGTATTTTACAATAAAGTTTAAAATACAATTGTCTAGTATGTAACAGTGAAGTCTAAAAAGTATTTTTATTAGTATGTCACACTAAAGTCTAAACGCCTTTTATTAGTATGTCACACTAAAGTCTAAAATAACATTATTTAGTATGTCACACAAAAGTCTAAAATGTATTTTATTAGTATGTCACACTAAAGTCATAAGTAGCATTATTTAGTATGTCACACTAAAGTCTAAAATAGCATTAGTTAGTATGTCACACTAAAGTACAAAAAATATTTTTATTAATATGTCACACTAACGTCTAAAATAGCATTATTTAGTATGTCACACTAAAGTACAAAAAATATTTTATTAATATGTCACACTAACGTCTAAAATAGCATTATTTAGTATGTAACACTAAAGTACAAAAATATTTTTATTAATATGCCACACTAAAGTCTAAAATAGCATTATTTCGTATGTCACACTAAAGTACAAAAATATTTTTATTAATATGTCACACTAACGTCTAAAATAGCATTATTTAGTATGTCACACTAAAGTACAAAAAATATTTTATTAATATGCCACACTAAAGTCTAAAATAGCATTAGTTAGTATGTCACACTAAAGTACAAAAAATATTTTTATTAATATGTCACACTAACGTCTAGAATAGCATTATTTTGTATGTCACACTAAAGTACAAAAAATATTTTTATTAATATGCCACACTAAAGTCATAAATAACGTTATTTAGTATGTCACACTAAAGTACAAAAAATATTTTTATTAATATATAACAGTAAAGTCTAAAATAGCATTAGTTAGTATGTCACATTAAAGTACAAAAATATTTTTATTAATATGTCACACTAACGTCTAAAATAGCACTATTTAGTATGTAACACTAAAGTCTAAAAAGCATTTTTATTAGTGTGACACATTAAAGTCTAAAAAGAATTTTTAGTATGTCACACTTAAGTCTAAAGTACCATTATTTAGAATGTCACACTAAAGTCATAAATAGCATTATTTAGTATGTCACACTAAAGTTTAAAAAACATTATTTAGTATGTCACACTAAAGTCTAAAATAACATTATTTCGTACGTCACACTAAAGTCTAAAATAGCATTATTTAGTATGTCACACTAAAGTGTAAAATAGTATTATTTAGTATGTCACACTAAAGTGTAAAATAGTATTATTTAGTATGTCACACTAAAGTCTAAAAAGCATTATTTAGTATGTCACACTAAAGTCTAAAATAACATAATTTAGTATTTCACACTAAAGTCTAAAATACCATTATTTAGTATGTCACACTAAAGTCTAAAAACATTATTTAGTATGTCACACTAAAGTGTAAAATAGCATTCTTTAGTATGTCACACTAAAGTCTAAAAAGCATTATTTAGTATGTCACACTAAAGTCTAAAATAACATTATATAATATGTCACACTAAAGTCTAAAATAGCATTATTTATTATGTCACACTAAAGTCTAAAATAGCATTATTTAGTATGTCAAACTTAAGTCTAAGATAGCATTATTTAGTATATCACACTAAAGTCTAAAATAACATAATTTAGTATGTCACACTAAAGTCTAAAATAACATAATTTAGTATGTCACACTAAAGTCTAAAATAGCATTATTTAGTGTGTCACACTAAAGTCTAAAATAGCATTATTTAGTATGTAACACTAAAGTCTAAAAAGCATTTTGATTAGTGTGACACATTAAAGTCTAAAAAGCATTTTTAGTATGTCACACTAAAGTCTAAAGTACCATTATTTAGTATGTCACACTAAAGTCATAAATAGCATTATTTAGTATGTCACACTAAAGTCTAAAAAGCATTATTTAGTATGTCACACTAAAGTCTAAATAACATTATTTAGTATGTCACACTAAAGTCTAAAATAGCATTATTTAGTATGTCACACTCAAGTCTAAAATAACATTATTAAGTATGTCACACTAAAGTGTAAAATAGCATTATTTAGTATATCACACTAAAGTCTAAAATTACATTATTTAGTATGTCACACTAAAGTCTAAGATAGCATTATTTAGTATGTCACACTAAAGTCTAAAATAGCATTATTTAGTATGTCACACTAAAGTGTAAAATAAAATGATTCAGTATGTCACACTAAAGTGTAAAATAGCATTATTTAGTATGTCACACTAAAGTCTAAAAGCATTATTTAGTATGTCACACTAAAGTCTAAAATAACATTATTTAGTATGTCACACTAAAGCCTAAAAAAGCCTTATTTAGTATGTCACACTAAAGTCTAAAAAGCATTATTTAGTATGTCACACTAAAGTCTAAAATAACATTATTTAGTATGTCACACTAAAGTCTAAAAAGCATTATTCAGTATGTCACACTAAACTAGCATGATCTGTTAGTATGTCACGCTTAAATCATAAAATACAATTTTCGTTAGTCTGTGATCTAAACTCTTAAGTACCATCGTTGTTAGTTTGTCAAGCGAAAGTGTAAAATAACATTTACGTTAGCTTGCCACGCTCTGGATTATAATAACAGTAGCATCGGCAAACACGCAAACTGAACGGACAAATCTTATGATTGTCAGAGTTCGTCTTCTATTGATTTGAGTTGCAATATATTCAGAATTATGTCCGCTGTTTCTGCCAGCTGTTTCTTCACATCGATATTCTATTTAACCAGTTTGTTTAGACAAACTGACAGAACCGAGAACAATGCGGTTCAAGTACTGTAATCATATTCTGGAATAATAAATGCATGTTGCTACCTTTTAAAATAAACACTGGACTATTGGATTATTACCAAATGATGGCTTTCACCTTTTACCTTACATTATTCCATTTTATTTGAGTTAAAATTCGATATTTTAAAATGGGAATCTTTAAGTGCTAAAATGGAAATCTTGAAGTATTCCTGCTTATACCATGAGCAGCTCTTAAATAAGGTGGTTTGATTCATAAAAGCGAAGAGGTTGAGAAACTTATGTCCACGTTACGTGGGCGGATGAGAGATGAGTCACTTAACCCTCCAAGTCGTAAGAGCACTGCATTATTTCAATCAGCGTGCCTTGAGCAAGAATAGTGTGGCGGCGTCCATCCTTCTCCAAGCTCTGAGCACATATATCACATTGTATTACCAAACGGTCACAAAATCTTCAGCTACGGTATAGGTGGAAATGTCTTTCAAATCATAAAATCATTTCTTTCTAATAAGTTCATAAGAGTAATGGTTCATGGACAGAAATCAGAAGCTCAAAGTAATAATGCTGGAGTCTATCAGAGGTCCATCCTGGGCCCTAGTTTCTTCCTGATCTACATCAATGATCTCCCAAAAAACATCCAAAGATCATTTGTGAACATTTATACTGACGACGCTATCATCTATAGCAACACTTCAAAGGCAGTAAACGACCGGTTCTCTCGGATTCTCTCTCCTCTGATCTTGATCACATGGTGCAATGGGGAAAGAAGTGAGGGGTTAATTTTAATGCATCTAAGACCAAGCTTCTATCAATAATCAACGCTCTGATCCCTCGTCGGGAATCAACCTTACTTTTCCAGGGCATTTATCCTCAAGCTCAAACATCAACTAACGCGATATTATAAACAAACAGAGATTAAATTTGATGACGGTCATAATCATTATCATTTATTTATTTATTTGCGAATTAGTCCACTGGGCAAATTATTCCTCGTAATATATAATACTCATTAGAATATGTATTCTATAAAAATACATACGCAATCTGCATAAATTAAAATATCATGTTTAAGCGTATTGTACGTCAGGGCAATGCCGGGTGACAAGCTAATAAAAAAATAAGTAAGAGTTACGAGGTTGCTAAAAGCAAACCTAAAGTTCACTCTGTTAAACAATATCAACATTTATTTATAAGTAGTTTATTAAATAAAATACAATTTCCCTATAAATTCTTAAATTTTAGTTCTAAATTTGATTAGAAGACTAGCCTGGGTGCCCGGCATTACTCGGATGCTTGTAGGTGTATGTTGAGAAAAAAAGTTGTAGTAGGCAGGCGAGCAGGCAGGCAGGCAGGCAGGCAGGCAGGCTCGAACCCGTGACGCGAAGGCGGAAAAGAAAGTGAAATGGTGTGTAAGAGTGTTGGTTGAGTAAAAAAAGAAAAAAAAGAAAAAAAAAAAGGAAAATTGTGACCGTAAAAAAAAGTGGCAACATGCAGGCAGGCTCGAACCCGTACCGCGAAGGAAGAAAAGAAAGTGAAAAAAAAACCGTTAAATAAACCAATTGAATGGATTACCCTAGTTAACATATTATAGACAATAAATATTAGTTGAATAAAGTAATATTATTATATAAATAATTTGTTTGTATACTAACAACTTACTTGACTAGTTTTATCCTTAGAACTAAGTTGGCTACACAAATAAATACGCGGTGCTTAGTCTTCTATGAAATTCTTTTTTTCGACATTATATTTTCAAAAAAAAAAAAATCGATTTTTCTAATGAGTATAAGCACTAAAATATTCGATATTGACATAGGAATAGTTGATTGTTTCTGCGTAACTGAACAGATCTGTAAAAATTGTAACGAAGTTTTAATACACTGAAACTCTCTTTCGCAAGAAAAAAATATATTTTCTACTTGGAATGTAGCTATACTGTTTTTCTTTTAGATATGCTCTGTTATTATATTTAACAAATATTGAGCTTTCAAACAAAACGGATTGGTATGCACAAAGAGTGAAATATAATTGAAAACATATTCTACCACAATCTTCTCTCTCTCACACTCTCTCTCCCCCTCTCTCTTTATATATATATATATATATATATATATCTCACCTTGAGTTGAGCATATTGAGAAGTGATACACGAATTACCATTAGCATATAAGCGACGCTCTTTGTGTAAACAAATCGAGCTTAGGTATTTCAGTCGATGTCAAAACATCGTTAAATTCACTACTCGTTCAGCAGCTGCCAATAGCGTAATCGTTAGGACGGTCGGGTTTCAATCCTGGCTTGAGGTAGTTGCCTGTCTAGCCGCACTGATGAGCTGTGAAACAGCGAAACAGTACTGTAGGTGGATGACTATATATATATATATATATATATATATATATATATAAAGGGAAAGAAAGGGAGAGAAAAGATAGGGAGAGAGAGATCGAGAAAGAAAATTAAGAATAAAAGAACTATATATATACTAATGCGTATAGATTTAATCGTTCATTGTTACATGTTACATCAATTAGGGATGTATGTTATGTATAAAGAATTCAAATATTCTACACCCCTAATTGATGTAACATGTTGACATTAAATGAACGATTAAATCTATATGCATTTAGACATATTTTTATAGTTTTATCCTCATCTTCTATAAAACTCCAAAGAAATTTATTGAGCTTTGTAATATCCCGATATGTATCCTCTTAAAGAATTTATTTCATTTTTTAACCCCCTCTCTCTCTCTCTCTCTCTCTCTCTCTCTCTCTCTCTATATATATATATATATATATATATATATATATATATATATATTTTTACACAGTAATCACCACTTATCAAGGCCCGGAAGCCACTCAGGGATAAGGGTTATTGCAAGTACATTACGTTAGTGTGAAGATTTGATGGAGTGTTTATATATATAAGGGAGTAGTCACCAACAATGTGTATTTTTTAACATTATTTTATTATTCCGTGTCTTGGTTTTTCATTGAGAATTATGTTTGGATCATTGTAATAATGTTTTTAAGTCATTGAAATCGTTTACGCGCGTTTCAGACGGTCTGTGATGCGTCCTCGTCAGAAATAAAGATACACCTCACAGAGGAATACACCAAAATCGACGATAAAATACTCACCGACATCAGAAAACTATGCCCCAAGGAGACCCACCAATTCCTTATTGGACTTTGGGAGTCTGAATGCAGAGGGGAGGAGGAAAAATCCAAAAGAATTATCGAAAGGAAGATAACCTGGCTAAAGAATCTTCCAGAAAAAGATAAAAACGAACAAGTACCGAACATGACCAGTCAAACCTACCAAAAACCGAAACATACCCGATTCCAACAGCTGGAAAGATTCCAAAACAAAGGTAAGAAACGAGACACACATCACTCTCAAACATACCCACACAACAGACCCAAACACACACAACGAAACGACCGGAACATATTCATACCATACACCCATCCCCACCAACAAACTCAACCAAAACTCCCATATAGAACACCACACATCCACACAAGAACACAGACATCATACAAACACAAATACTACTACCAAAATGCTCCAAAAAACAACATATCAACAACCGACAACCCACTACCACATGACAACACTAAAAGATACAACCTCCCACAACAATACGAAAATAGTTACTACCAACCACGTCACCAAACTCAGCCAAGAACCCACTATCTCTTACCCCACCCCACCAACACAAACCACCAAAAAATCCCCCTACTTATCAACCCCCACTGTAACAACCCAATGGAACTAAACCACCCCTAAAGATACCACCCAGCACAAAACAATCTTTACAACACCCACCCCCAGTATCCCACAGTACAAAACCGACCCCAAAAATGCCCCCCCCCACACAAACGCAACCAATCCAAATACCCCAGGTACCATCATAACCCATACATCCCCACAAAACGACACAACCAACCTCCCAACCGAATCAACGAAAGTAACGACCCTCACAATCATTTTTTAGGAATCCCTCACAAAATGACAACACCAGACTAGACAACAAAAAACCCAAAGTCATCAACCTATCTACAGAGACGCTTACAAAGGACGAAATTGAAGTACTAAAACTAGGCCTCAAATTCTGCCCAACTCCCAGAAGTAACATAGCAGAGTTAAAGAAATACCTCAAAGAATTTGAACGCAAATTTAGACTCATAGATATACTTAACGACAGTGATAACACAACAGACGACTCTCTAGTGAAGAACAAATCAACATACTTCCCCAACAAACATAACAACACAAAAGAACTAAATACCTTCTTTGAAACACTCTGGAGCCTCAACCCCCAACAAAAAGAAAATTCCACCAGTAATCTACCACGAAAACAAAATCAAGCACTTAAAAAAATCCAACACAATAACAACTTAGTTATAAAGGAAGCAGACAAAGGTAGTGCAGTAGTTATAATGAATAAGAACTTCTATAAAACAAAAAATTCAGAATCACTAGAGAACGAAAATTATTACAAACCAATTAGCTCTAACATAGACGACACAACCATATCTAAAACAACAAAACTCTGCACAGCATACAATAGTACATTAACTAAAAAAGACTTCCTTACAAACTTCACAACAAAAACAAACATCTTCTATGGGCTACCCAAAATACACAAATCTAACCAGGTAAAACATGCCATCAACATACAAAAATCGGAATACATAAGCACCCCAAACCCCAACGACCTCACATTCAGACCAATAGTAGCAGGACCATCATGCCCAACAAGCAGACTTAGTAACCTAATAGATATACTATTACAGCCCTTCACCAATCTAGTCAGAAGTTTTGTAAGAGATAACACACACTTCCTTAGCTCCCTACCACAAACAGTAGACGATGGGACTATACTAGCCACATTCGATGTTAGCAGCCTATATAGCAATATCCCACACAATCTAGGAAAAGAAACTATCGCATATTGGATTGACAAACATACACAAACTTTACACCCCAGATTCAATAAACAATTCGTGATTGATAGCATCGACATAATCCTCAATAACAACTCCTTCCAATTCAATAAAGACAACTACATCCAAATACTAGGCACAGCAATTGGTACCAAAATGGCACCGACATATGCCACCCTCACACTCGCCTTCCTAGAAGAGACCCTTTATGAAAGGATAGAGCAAAAGTACGGGCACAATATAAAAACACTCTTCAGAAAATATTGGAAAAGATACCTAGACGACTGCTTTATCCTCTGGAAAACCTCATGGGGGGATATCAAAGAACTCCACACTTTGCTACAAAATCTACACCCACAAATAAACTTCACACTAGAACAAAGCCCCAGAGAACTACCTTTCCTAGACATCCTAGTAACAATAAAAAACAACAACATAATCACAGACATCTACCACAAACCCACAGACACTCAACAATACCTCCACTTCAAAAGCCACCATCCTAAAAACTGTCTAAAATCAATACCTTACTCCCTAGCACGTAGAGTCTGCACCATAGTAACAGACAGACACAACCGTTCAACTAGACTGAATGAACTACAAATAACACTGCGAAAAAGAGGATACCCACTACCACTAATACAGAAAGGTATTGAACTGGGTGAAAAAATTCAAATAGACCAACTAAGAACCCCAAAAGAACACAACAAAGAACAAATTCTAGCATACGTCTCTACACACAACACAAACAACCCAGAACTATTCACACAGATAACAAGAAACCTTATCCTCCCCAATCAGAACGACAAACTAAACAACATACTTAAAACAACAAAAATAATAAAAAGCAAACGCCAACCCAAAAACTTAAAATACATCCTAACTTCCTCAAAACTCGTCCCACATACTACAAAAGGAGTTACAAAATGCAACAAACCGCGATGTGGAGTATGTGACACAATAATAGAAGGTAACACATACACATTCAAAAGCCCAACAAAAACATTCAAAATAAAAAAGGATCTAAATTGCACCTCCAGAAATGTAGTATATGCACTAAGATGCGCAACATGCAACAAATCCTACATAGGCGCCACCAAAAATTTCAGCAATAGAGTGGCCTTACATAAGAGCAACATCAAAATTGCAGATAACAGACACCTCCATGTTTCAAAACACGTACACACATGCAGTGGAAACAGCTTCAAAATAATGCCAATCTTCCAAACAGACAATTATTTTTATTTACTTACACAGGAAAAAAAAACTTCATCACCAGATTCACTCCTGAACTGAACAGAACCTAATACCATCACACAAAAACATGAAATGCAAGGTACACTCGCATGCACACCCATACACATACACATATACACACCCACACATAAATCAGAACCGACACATTAAAACACACACACGTGCGCGCATACAACCACACACAGACATAACACCCCTATCTCTTATACAACACACTGAACATTACCAACCCTACTTAACCTCAAAACCAACAACACTAGGAGACACCTAGAACCATAGTATAATATCTGTTCCAACACCTCGCTCCCTCCTCAGTCAGGGGAGGAGAACCCTCTCATGACTGAAACGACTATCTTCCCTTCTATCATCCCCCTCCCATACCTACACCCCCTCCAATACCCCACCCCCTCTGAGGAACAAAATCTTCACCACACTAGGAACCGATCCTGGGTCTGGCCATACCCACATGGGGAGACAAATAAATAGAAACATTAAAAAAATCCCCTATTTTAAATACACCCCTCTTTCTAAACAAACATAATATAAGACTAAAACGAAAAATCACAATACTAAAATCCCAGAATCCAAAAAATAAATATCAAAATAGAATGAAAGCACCCCTACCCTTACTTCAGAAGAGCCAGTCCCCCCTCCCCGCACATACACATTAGTAACGACCTCGGACCACAGCCGCCTTCCTAAGGAAGCAAATAACCCCAAAATACTATAAAACAATATACACATTCCCAAACCAATAAAAGCAAACACACACACGCACACACACGCGCACACACACACATAAACACACATACACACACACACACACACACACACACACACACACCCTACCCCCACCCTAAAGGAAAAGAAAAAAAAACTTTGGCAGAAAGAGATAGCGACTGACTACAGCGAGGTCAACGGCTCCCTGGACAAACTAAATAAAAAAGCAATAAAAATTCAGCATACCAATGTAAAATAAACACTTACAAGCCTCCACCCCTTGGAAAAACTTCAAACTAACTACGAAAATCGCCATTTTTACACATTTGAAAATAATTTCTGACGAGGACGCATCAAATGACTCAAAAACATTATTACAATGATCCAAACATAATTCTCAATGAAAAACCAAGACACGGAATAATAAAATGATGTTAAAAAATACACATTGTTGGTGACTACTCCCTTATTTAAATATACATCTTTCTTTCGTTGGAATTTATTAACCCATTTTATATATATATATATATATATATATATATATATATATATATATATAACTGGACTCCCCCGTCGATTTTGACGTTTGAGGTTCTGCCACAAAAACTATATATATATATATATATATATATATATATATATATATATATATATATGTGTGTGTGTATATGTATATATACATATATATATATATATATATATACACATATAGTTCAGTAATCGTTAATATACCAATAAATTTTACGCCAAACAGAGACAACTTATATACGTGCGCGCGCTCGCTCGCACGCGCGTGTATGTGTTGCTTTCTATGTATGAGATTCTGCCACAACAATTAAGTTGTTCGGAAATCCACACAGATAATTTATTTATAGTGCTGAAGGCTTTGTGTGGAACCAACCATTCTTTCTGGTATTACTGCTAACCCTTGTCGGTGCAGATGATTGCCACAAGACAAAGCACACAGGTTTTTTTATCTTCTCCTTGATGCATGTCTTAACTAAGACTAGGGGGGGGGGCTCGCTCCCTGTGAATTTATGCGCCTCCAGATACCAACCTAGAAATTTCTACGACTCGACGCGGTAAATATAGCGCCTAGCCTTCTCAAATTGTCACCCATCTGGTACTGGCCGACTCAACATTCCTTAACTTCGTCGATCTACTGAAAACCAGTGTTTCAACGTGAATGTGCCGTCTCTCTCTCTCTCTCTCTCTATATATATATATATATATATATCATAAATTCCACAGCCAAACAACGTCGCAGCCCACAAGAGCCATGACAGTCAAAGAATCGGAAGCCCAAGACACACCCTACCCCACCCTAAAGGAAAAGAAAAAAAAAACATTGGCAGAAAGAGATAGCGACTTGTGAGACATCAGCTTTGGGTTATTAGCTGGTTGGATGACCGCGTCCCTTGTTGAGACGAAGTAGGTTCATTTCACAGTCGGATTTTGGCGCGGTTTGCTTGATCTGTGTTGGTTAATTGAAATTCTTGTGTGCAGGGCGTTTGCTCAGTTGGTAGAGTGCTTGCCTTGCATGCAAGAGGCTCGGGTTTCGAATCCTGAGTTCGGATGTGTCTAACTGATGTGCCCAAATGAGGGCGAAACTCTAGTCTTGGGCTTCCGGTTCTTTGACTGTCATGGCTCTTGTGGGCTGCGACGTTGTTTGGCTGTGGAATTTATTATATACAATCTCTCATATTCTGAAAATCATATATATATATATGTGTGTGTGTGTGTGTTATAATTACCTAATGTAATCGCAGTTAAACAAAGACAGACAGACAGACAGTGAGAGAGAAAGAGATTGAGAGAGAGAGAGAGAGAGAGAGTTGGTACCCTTGTGTGTGATAGACGGGGAGGAGACAGAGAGTCAGAGGCAACTGAAACACATTCGCACAGACATACATAAGAAGAGATAAATCAAGAAAGAAGTAACCTGCGTGTGCGTGTGTGTGTGTGTTATAATTACCTAATTTAATCGCAGTTAAACAAAATGTACGCTAGAAACACAGTTGTATAAAAGTGATTCATCGCAATAACACCTTTAGATCCTGCGTAGAATTTTACATTTGTTAGAAGTTGTGTTTGATTTTTGTATAGATTTTTTTATTTTCCATTCAATCATGCAGAACGAGAGTGGGGGATGAGAGAGAGAGAGATACAGGCAGAGACACACATGCGCGCACACACAAACGTAGGTAAAGGGAGAGAGAGAAAGAGAGAGAGAGAAAGACAGAGTGAGAGAGAGAGAGAGAGTTGGTGACCTTGTGTGTGATAGACAGGGGTGGGAGACAGAGAGTCAGAGACAACTAAAACACATACGCACAAACATGCATAAGAAGAGATGGACCAAGAAAGATGTAACGTGTGTGTGTGTGTGTGTGTGTGTGTGTGTGTGTGTTTGTGTGTGTGTGTGTATGAGAGAGAGAGATAGAGAGAGAGAGAGATAAAGAGGGTGTGGGTGAGAGAATAAGACAGAAATACGTAAAGAGAGAGAGAGAGAGAGAGTGTGAGGAAGTTAGAAAGAGAGAGAGGTACAAAAAGTTAGACAATCCAATGGACACATTCGATGGCTTTCGGGCTAAGATCAGAGTATAATATCTGTTCATATACTACACTTTACCTTTTCTGT
Source organism: Euprymna scolopes (assembly GCF_053919585.1). Classification (NCBI taxonomy): domain Eukaryota; kingdom Metazoa; phylum Mollusca; class Cephalopoda; order Sepiida; family Sepiolidae; genus Euprymna; species Euprymna scolopes. The sequence continues at coordinate 166,544,191 of NC_136482.1, read as the reverse complement.
CCTCGGTTGGTGAAAGAGAAATCCTTCATGACTGGGACAATCTTTACTTTTCTTTCTATCCAGAGTGCCTCTTTTTGGGGGAGCTGATTTCCCCCACATTAAAAACCAACGTTGTGTCTAACTCTGCCCTCGCGGGGAGGCAATTAAATAGGAACAATGCAGCTAGTGTTTTGTACTACCCATTCGTTTTTAATAATTTTATTTTCCCTCGGTTCAAATCTCAAATATGAAATAATCATTTTAATACTATATATCAACTGAACCTTTTCAATTAAGTGCTATTTCGAACTCGTGGTTATCAGCCATTTATATAGCAGGCAATCAACAACGAACGCGACTGAAAAAAAGTCAATTGCAAAGTTACCTCCCTTCGTCTATTTGCAGCTTATGACGAACCGTGTTTATTATTAACGATGCTATTTCGTCGATTTTTATCTTCTCCTCTTCGATAAAGTTGTTCGGTCACTTTTGTAGATAGCAAATACCGATTTGATTATCGCGGCAAAAAGAAAAGGTTGCTTGGTAATCCCTATTGATTTGCCTCCCCACGAGGGGACGGTTAGACATATGGTCCGTTATTAATGCAGAGAAAATCCAATTCCTCAGAAATTTGCACTATTGATTGAGAAAAAAAAATATGCCTCAATCTAGAAGGATTTCTCTTTTAGTGACCGATGAGAGAAGTGTTTTATTAGAACAGATACTGCACGTCGCGCATAGCCAAGAGTACTTCATATTGCATGGATACACAGTAGATACACAGATATGTGGATAAATACGCATCCTGTCGACCCCGTGTTTTTCTAAGCATATATAAATCTATTAGTTATAATGTTATATAGATATTCCTGTACTCAAACGAACTCTCTGTCTCTCTCTCTCTCTTGTTCGCCATCTATCTATCTATCTATCTATCTATCTATGTTTGTGTATAAATAGTCTGTTTATCATACAAACATTATTGGTTATATATGTGCATACATGTTTCAGTATACATCTCACTTTCCTCCAGAACGTTAATCACACCAAAATATCTTATAAAACTAACGTAATTTTGAGGCCCGTTTCAATATCGATTCGTTTTTGGTCTGATGAGGCGTTATCCTTCAATTAAGATTCCACTGAAACATGTATGCACATATGTAACCAATAATGTTTGTATGATAAACAGACTATATACCAGCTCTGTCCTGCATTGAGCACTCTTTAATAATCACGCGCGTTTCATTTTTATCTAGGAAACCAATCGATACAACCATTATATATATATATATATATATATATATATATATATATATATATATATATATATATATATATATATATATATATATATATATATATATATATGGTGCGTGGAAAACGGGTACCCGGAAAATTGGTACCAGGAAAATTCGTCCTTTTTTTACTAAAACGGAAAACTAGTCACTTATTGAATAAATATCGATTGAAACACATATCTCATGACCGTTGTTGAAGGAGATATTGTTTTTAAAGGCGACTACGCATCCCCGTAATATTAAAAAAAATATATTTTTAACTCTTGTTTTAAAAAAAATATCACGGAGTTAGGACACGGAAAACGAAACCATATATTTATTTAAAAAAAATACTTTAGTTTTAACACTTTTTGTGTTATTACGAAACAAAAATAACAGAAAGAAAACACTTACATATTATCAAAGAAAGCAATTATTTTATTTAGAAGAATTAATTTAGTTTAAACAATTCTGGTGTTATTACGAAACAACAAAAAAGAAAACATGATACTTATGTATTTTTGATACCGCGCTGAAATAATAACGTTATTATTTGGAAAGCCATTCTTGACATGGGGAGAGGAAGGTATCGTTTTAAAGTCATTTCAAGGGTACTTTGCAGTATGCAGAGGGCGGCTATTGTTAAGGGGCGATAACTCCAATTTATTCTTGGTCAGAAAAGGCGGCAAATAAGTAACAAAGAAACTCGCTCAATATATGTTACCGTGACATAATTTGACATATATTCGGTGGGTTTTTAACAGTATTTTGTATAGTTTTTTTAAAACTTTTACCTCATTTTCCCAAACTTACCGTGTTCAACAAAGAGTCTGGCGCCATTTGTAATTTTCAAATACATCGGTAAACACTGTATGTTTCTCGAGCTAAATAAACATGCTACATTAAATAAAAACACTAAAACATTATCCAGTAGAAAAGTAACTATCTTGTCTTTGATAACATTTTTTTGTTATATATTTGTTTTTTGACAATTTTTTCGAATCTATGTGTATAATAATACAAACCCTAAATGTTTTTTTAACCGAGAAGCGCCATCCGGTGACAGTTTATTGAAACGCACCAAGAAAAAATGTCCGCCGTCCGCATACTGCATAAGTGCCTTTTGTTGCTTCGTGAACACAGAAAAGGTTAAAGCTAAATTAATTTTTCTAAATAAAATATTTGTTTTATTATTTGAAAATACAAGAAGTTTTCTCTTTTTTTGTTTGTTTATTTCGTAGTAACACAATAAATGTTAAGAAATAAATTAATTTTTTTTATAAATATATGGTTTCGTTTTTCGTGTCTTCCGTTCGGTTTCGTTACATAATCAACCGTATTCACTTCCGGTAGCTTGATTTTTTTTTTCTGAGCAGTGATCTCAAGTATACAAATTTATTTTCTTTCGGAGAGGGTGGCTCGTTTTAAATCTATCTCAGTATTTTCTTTATTTTTCTATTTTTTTAGCGATGATCAAGGCCCCTAAGATGTGATCCCCTCATGTCGAACATTATTTCTCGTTCTCACGTAACACGTAGCGTTATCTTTTTTTACTCTATAAACGCTTCAAAATAAATTAAACCATTAAAAACTTAGCCGGCTAGGAAGAAAAATCGATTTTGCTCTTTTAAAAACAACAGTAAATAAGTATAAATATTAAAAAAAAATATATATTATGCGATCTGTAGTGTGGTTTTTGAACAGAATAAACGCTTTAAAATAAGTGAAATCTCTAACAACTTAGCCAGTTATGTAGAAAACGTACACTTAAAAAATCGATTTTATTTAAAAAAAGAACAAAACAGTAAACAAATAAAAAGATTTTTAAAAATATTATGGGGGTATAGTTTATTTTAAAAAACAATATCTTCTTCAAGAACGGTCATAAAATGAGTTTTCAATCGATATTTATTACATAAAGGGACCAGTTTTCCTTCCTAGCAAAAAGTGACGAGTTTTCCAGATACGAGTATTTCGGGTACAGGTTTTGCTAAATTCATATATATATATATACATATATATATATATATATATATATATATATATATATATATATATATATATATATACTTCATTTACTCACATAAAATTAATATACGAAAGTATAGATTTATGCGTAAACTTTAACTATTTACTTCAAAAGTGCTCAATACGTAGGTAGAGCTTGTTAGTAATTTATAATATATATATATATATATATATATATATATATATATATATATATATATAAGTGAAAATGTCTGTGTGTGTGTCTGTGTACATTTCCCTACCAAATAAGTCTGTCAAATTTCGGTCTAGAGACTTGACTTGGCATAAATAGTAGTGAGATTTGGGAAAATTGTTTTAATCGGTTTTTGGTCAGAAATTTGGAGATCAAGGGGTCAAAGTTCAACGATTAGACCTTTGAAAACTCCTCCGCTAATTTTGGGGTTTAACACTTGAAATTTATATGTAGGTAACCTGGACATAGGTAAAACTTTGTATTTTGATTTGAGATCAAAATAATAAATGTTAAGAGGTTAAAATTAAAAAAAAAAAATTGACCTCGGTGGTCTCTATGAAATTACTCAGACTATATTGGTCGAAACATTTGAAATCTTTCATAAAGTGTATTCAAGTTATGAACAGTATATAGGCCCCGATCAAATCCAGGCTGAACTGCTAGTATATATATATATATATATATATATATATATATATATATATATATATATATATATATATATATATGTATATAACTATTTCATTTACTCACATAAAATTAATATAAGAAAGTATAGATTTATGCGTAAACTTTAAGTATTTAGTTCAAAAGTGCTTAATACGTAGGTAGAGCTAGTTAGTAATTCATAAAATATATATGGCGATTAAGCTACACTGCATAAGCCTGAGGAATCCTAGAGTGGATGAAACGCCGAATATTCAGTGTAGCTTAATCGCCATATATATTTTATAAATTACTATATATATATATATATATATATATATATATATATATATATATATATATATATATATATATTGGCGACAAAAAGAAAATCCGCACTTGCAATTTTTTTCAAAAACTGCAAATTTAAGCTAAATTTGATGTAACTGTTTAAACAAACTATACCTCATTTGATTGGCCTTTTATTCTTCTATAATTTTACCTGTTCATATTTGACTTTTAATTTAAATTAAACAAAAAATGACCTCTGCGGTCTCTATGAAATTACTAATTACTATTAATTTATATATATATATATATATATATATATATATACTTATTATATATATATATATGTATATATATGCATATATATATATATATATATATATATACTTATTATATATATATGTATATATATGCATATATATACTTATCATATATATATATATATATATATATATATATATATATATATATATATATAAATTCAAAGTAAAATATGCACTGGTAAAATTATAGCGGAATAAACAGCCAATCAAATGAGGTATAGGTTGTTTAAATAGTTACATTAAATTTAGCTTAATTTCCCAGTTTTTGAAAAATATTACAAGTGGGGACTTTTTTGCCGGCACGGAGTTTGTTCACTATGGACTCCTAAATAGCTGGGCCGATTTTTATGCAATTTCATACGAAGGTACTTTATGTGCTTGACAGTGTTCTTAAATAGGTTTCGTATCGATAAGTATCGATAATCGAAATAATCCGATGAAACAAGTAACAGGTCATTTTGATCAGAGTTAACACCTTACGCAGCCTAACATCAGAAGTATATTTGAGAAGTTTTATTACCACACAAGTAGAAAGGCCCGACGTATAAAATCAGCAGTAGGTTCTTTGATATGACAAAGTCGCGGTCGAAATGAATGCTTTTGATTAGAGTACAACTGAACCATGGTGCTTGAATTTTTAATTTTAAATTTAAATTCCAGCCATTATCACTGCACAAGTAGTAAGGCCAGACATATAAAATCAACAGTCGGTTCTTTGATAGGACAGGGACGCGTTCAGAAATAAATGTTTCTGTTTAGATCACAATTGAAGCATGATACTTGACTTTTGCATTTTAAACTTTAATGCAAGTCATTATATACAAAAATAATTTTATAAAATCAACAATGAGTTCTCTGCCATAGACACGACGAGAGACATGTGAGGCTCCCTTCATTATATTAGGTAATCATTATAGTAGGTAATCAATCGATTTGATTGAAAATATAGGCTATTATATCGATTTCCACGACAATAAAACTATGGGAGTGTGAAACATTCGTTGATCATCATTCAATCCCGGGCAACGTCGGGTCACCCTGCTAGTATATGAAATAACTTTATATAATCAACAGTAGGTTCTTTACAGGGCAATGTAGAGTATAAGGTATCGTGAACAAAGTCACTGCGGGGATTCATGTGAGCCTTTTTCTCCGTGACATTCAATGGATTTGATTTAAAAACAAAAAATGGGCGATTTCAACGATTTGAATAAGAATAAAACTATAGGCGTGTGAAATTTGATTTTTATTCAGTCCCGGACAAAGTAGAGTCTCCCTGCTAGTAATACTTTACTACGGTAACACTATTTGTACGATCCATTCGTACAGGCAATGTCATTGAGTCCGATTTGTTGGAATGATCAAAAATATTCGACAGAACAAACAGTTTAGAACGCTTCACCAATAAACTAATTATGTAAATCACTTAAACTTAGACGAATCTATCAATCGAATATAGATTTGACAGAACAAACAATTTTGTCTTTCAATTTTACATAATTTTCAAGTCTGTCGTATTTAACCTATATTTTTTTGAAAACTGAGTTTTATATTCCAACTTATATGCCTATTAACGGTCAGCAATAAGATACTGCGAAATTGATAAGGATATGCCAAATTGATGAGTCTATGAACAATTCTGTCGTTAAATGTATCTATGTTTATATATGTATATATATGCATATATATAATATATATATATATATATATTATATATATTTGTTTATTTGAGGTTACATACTTTAAATGCTATGCAGTAGAATGACAAATGGGGATATTATTTTTTATTTATATAAAGTAGTATACGAAATTTTCATATATATTTGACTTTAAATAGCTTTTTAATATAACATTGTTTAATTTGCTTCATCAATTCTATAAGGCAATATAAAGATATTTTGTTCTCTCTCTCTCTCTCTCTCTCTCTCTCTTTATATATATATCTATAATATAAAGCTGAATGTGTGTGTGTGTGTGTGTGTGTATGTGGTCACGAATAGGCTTCTATATGGTTGACTATTTTTAAAAAACTAATTACATATAATGATAGAAGATGTATCGAGACACAGGAATGGGTATATTTGATCCGCCAGAACGGTGTTTCATTAAAATTGTTCGCGCCTGGTCCACAAAGTAGGGAATTTTAAAATAAAAAAATAACGTTCACAAGTGTTTTTGATATAGATGTACATGACAATATTTGATAAGTATGTTTTAACTTAAATAGGGATGATATAATAAAATTGTGGTGTCTGCGTTCGCGCCTGGCCTCCATAGAATGGAAATAGGCACAAACTTTAATAAAGACTTTTCATACCTATCTGCGTAAGTATACTTTGATAATTATGTTTAAGTTTGAAGAAATATGGTATAATAAAATTATGGGGTGTTCGTTCGCACCTGACCTCCATAGAATGGAAATATGCCACAAAGTTTAACAAGTTTTTTTTAATATAGATCCACAGACTTGTGATAAGTGTTTCAGTGTGAACAGGTATGGTATAATAAATGATGGGTTTTATCTATTTTATTTTTACTTTCATCATATTTTGCTTTGGTTTTGATACTCCTAAATTCGAAGCTATCTCTTTACAACCCTTCCTTTTCATTACCTATCATACTTTCAAAAATCAGAGTCCATTTTCTGTAGGCTGTTTTGGAACCCAGTCAACAACGGGTACTTTTGCTAGTATATATATATATATATATATATATATATATATATATATATATATGTGTGTGTGTGTGTGTGCATATATATATATATGTATGTGTGTGTGTGTGTGTGTGTGTGACTAGAAATGCTCCCTATATTGGGTCAAGCATATTGGGCAATGAAACAGAAAGATGCCACCAGCATTCCTGATAATTACCGACAATCGATAATCGAAATCGTTATTTTAATTCATCTATCATCGGTAAAACCCTTTTTTCTATGTCGTCTTTTAGCAACAATGATAGAACAACGGACCGTGAAAATTCTACCGTGGGTAAGTTGATAGGGTGTTTTTTTATTTATTTATTTATTTATTTATTTATTGCATGACACGATCTGTAGGTGCAAACTCCGCACGTAAATTTCTTAACGTTTTTTATTTTCGTTAATTGGAAAGAAGTTAATTTCTAAGATTGGAAAATTTACGTATGTGTATATATATATTTAAAAATATCTATTATTTTGCAATATAAAACTGGAATATTACGGTACCTTAATTAAACTTTATAACTGATTATAGAAAAAAACACAATTGTAAACTAAGCAAAGATGATTTCTTTGTCGAATTAAAAATATACATTTGAATTCCAATCAAATCACTTAAAATAATAAAAGTTCAAATAAAACTTGTCTTAAGTAAGTTTGCTCTAAACAAAGTGTTTGGTATAAAACGATTATATTCTTTAATAAAAAATTCACAGACTGTAATACAGTTACATTACAAACACAACATGTTTTTATTTTAAAACATTATCTCCACACAAGCAGAAAGATCCAGCCTATAAAATCAACAGTAAGTTCTTTTATGAGACAGGGGCGTATTTGCAATGACTTTTTTTTTAGAGCACAATTTAAGCATTCATTTTAATTAATTCTTTATTAGTTTTTATTGTCGTTTTCTTTAGGGGCTGATAATCTTTAGTTAACTACTACATGTAATTATATTCATGCATAATATTAGCGTAATAAGGTTATAGTAAACACAAACATCTTTCTATATGTATTTATGCTTACGTATATATATATATATATATATATATATATATATAGATATATATATATATATATATATATATATATATTTGTTTAAATAAAATTTCCTACCAAACTCCTTTGTCATTTTTTGGTCTAAAGACATAAAACAGACAGCGTATTCGAACCCATGCGAAACTTTATATATATATATATATATATATATATATATATATATATATATATATATATATATATATATATATATATATATATTGCCGGCAAAAATCGGTGCAACAGTGTGAAAAGTAAAAAGAAAATAGAATTTGCCAGTTGAAGGTTGAATTACGGTATTACGAATATGCATGCGTAACGTAATAGCTAATGGTTCATATTTTAATGTTTAGCCTTGAAGCAAACATGTTTTCACAGCTCAAGCATTAACATAAAATGAAAAAGTAAAGATACTTAGCTGTTGTACGTTTTACTTTAATTCAAATGATTTCATAAAATCTAAAGTTGGTTCTTTGATAAGACAGAGGCGCGTTTAAAATGAATATTTATGTTTATCGCACAATTAAATCAGGATGCTTGACGTTTAACTTTAATTCAAGTGATAGTGTAAAAATAATTTCTGTAAAATCAACAATTAGTTCTTTTATAAGACGGGGGGGGGGCGTTTAAAATGAATATTTCTGTTTAGCGCATAATTGAATCCTGACACGTGACTTAAATTTGAAGCGAAGCAATTATTTTATGATATTATTGTATGATAGCAGATAATTTTATAAAATCAGCAGTAGATTCTCTACAGTGCAATGTGACTGCAATATATTGCGGCTAATTCACTGCAGAAAAGCATGTGAAGCTTCTTCCAGGTACACTACAAGGGTCGGGTATTTAACTAGAGAGGGTAATCGATCTATCAATCTCTTTGATTAAAATAGGCGAGTTCACCGATTGTGATAACAATAAAAGTAAGGGAGTAGGGACATCCGTTGATCCTCATTTAATCCTGAACAACGTCGCGTCTCCCTGCTAGTTTTTCTATGAAGACTTGAAGTTTAAAATGCGAAATGAACAATCGTCTTCCTATATCACATCAATTTCTGTACCTCTCCAATCTCTCTTCGTCCACAGTTTCAATGCATTACACTTCTCTTAGGCCCTATTATTTCGCTCCTAACATAATTATCGCTGGACATCGCATATCTAATATGTTAACTAGCATCTTCTCTTAGGCTTTGCATTGGCCGCCGCGATTTACTTTTTTCTTTGACGTTAATGCTTGAGCTATGAAGACATGTTTACTTTAAGGCTAAAAATTAAAACATGAACCAATAGCTATTACGTCACGCATGCATATTCGTGTAATAACGTCATTCGACCTTCACCTAGCAAATACCATTTTCAACAAATTTTCACACTTTTGCACCGATTTTCCCGGTTAAAACCCAAATATAAAGCTTAATATCTGTAGACCAAACATTGCCAGAGGAGTTTGGTAGACAAATTTTTTCAAATATATATATATATATATATATATGCATACATAAATATATATAGAAAGAAGTTTGTGCTTACAATAACCTTTTTGCGCAAATATTACGCAAGTATAGATCATGTAGAATACCTGAATGAATATAATTACACGTAATAGTTAGCTAAAGATGATCATCCCATTAGAAAACCGAAAAGACGTAATAGGGAATTAATAAAATGAATGTTTAAAAGAATATGCAAATTAGCTAGAACTTTTGCAGATGAATGCAATTCCACGACCCATATATAACAGTTTTATAGCGTATAGATATAAATGCAGGTGTGTTTATATATACATACACCTGTATTTATATATATATATATATATATATATATATATATATATATATATATATATATACTATCCTGGGTGCCCGGAGTAGCCCGGGTGTTTGGAGGTGTGTGTTGAGAAAAAAACTGTAGTAGTAGGCAGGCGGGCTCTGACCCGTACTGCAAAGAAAGAAAACAAAAAAACGTGAAAAAACGAGTAACGAATGTTTAAATTAAGGCTAGTCAGTGAAAAAGAGAGGATGACTTTCGAAAATATCTGCGAAAAAAAGCTACCGCTACCTGTATAAAAGTTCCCAGTTAAGGGTGAAAGAATTAATATTTTCAGACAGTTTTTCGATATTTGTCGTTCGAAGGGTCGATCTGCAAACTGATTGCGTGAAAATCTGTCGCCTCTACCGAAAGTTTTAGCCAGAAAATACATACATACATACATTTAAACAGACATGTGATATTTCTATTATATATATATATGTGTGTGTGTGTGTGTGTGTGCGCGCGCGTGTGTGTGTGTGTGTGTTTATTTGTCTTTGTTAGCGATACTTTTTGAATGAATTCAATTATTTATACGAAACTGCATTTTTACCTCAATGAATCCTAGAAGACGAAACACGTGTAATAATAGTAATAATAATAATAATAATAATAATAATATATATATATATATATATATATGGATATATAGATATGGACGTATATTTACACACACATATAGATATATACTAGCAAAAGCACCTGTCGTTGACTGGGTTCAGAAACAGCCTACAGAAAATGGACCCTGAATTATGAAAGTATGATCGGTTATGAAATGGAAGGGTTGTAAAGAGATAGCTTCGAATTTGGGGGTATCAAAATCAAAGCAAAATATGATAAAAATAAAAATAAAATAGATAAACCGATAATTTATTATACCATACCTGTTCACACTGAAACACTTATCACAATATTCAACAGAATATATTAAAAAAAAAAAAAAACTCGTTAAACATCGTGACATATTTCCATTCTATGGAGGTCAGGCGCGAACGAACACCCCATAATTTTATTATACCATATTTCTTCAAACTGAAGCATAATTATAAAAGTATACTTATGCAGATCGATATGAAAAGTCTTTATTAAAGTTTATGCCTATTTCCATTCTTTGAAGGCCAGGCGCGAACGCAGACCCCACAATTTTGTTACCCCATCCCTATTTAAGTTAAAACATACTTATCAAAGTATTATTATGTACATCTATATAAAAACACTTGTAAAGGTTTTCTTTTTTTAAAGTTTTTATTTCCATATTTGTGGACCAGGCGCGAACGGAGACCCCACAATTTTAATGAATCACCATTATGCCAGATCAAACATACCCATCCCTGTGTGTCGATACATCTTCTATAATTATATGTGATCAGTTTTCTATAATAGTCAACCATATAGGAGCCTATGCGTTCCCAGGTATTTATTTGCTCCCCCACCGAGAAAATTAGGCACAAGGCCGATTTTTAATGTGAGGAGTGAAGGGGAAATGGGGACCAACTCCCCGGGGAGTAGGGGAGCTGGATAGTGACAATTGGTACGAAGGGTTGCACCTACATTGACCAAGGTCTTATCTGTGGGGTCGACCCCACATAGGGTCTTTGAGGTATTTATTTGATCCCCCACCGAGCAAATTAAGCCCACATAGGGTCTTTGCTTGCAGTATCTGCTGGAACAGATGGTGTTTATTTGCTCCCCCACCGAACAAATTAGGCACAAGGCCGATTTTTAATGTGAGGAGTTAAGGGGAAATGGGGACCAACTCCCCGGGGAGTATGGGAGCTGGATAGTGACAATTGGTATGAAGGGTTGCCCCTACATTGACCAAGGTCTTATATGTGGGGTCGCCCCCACATATGGTCTTTGCTTGCAGTATCTGCCGGAACAGATGGTATTTATTTGCTCCCCCACCGAGCAAATTAGGCACAAGGCCGATTTTTAATGTGAGGAGTGAAGGGAGGGGGAAGGGAAAAAGGGGACCAGCTCCCGAGAGGTGGGAAATGGGAGCTGGTTAAAGGTCAGGCATGTGGGGTTGCCCCCACATCTGGTCTTTGCTAGTCATAGCTAGTCATAGCTTGCAGCATCTGCCGGAAAAGATGGTATTTATTTGCTCCCCCACTGAGCAAATTAGGCACAAGGCCGTTTTTAATGTGAGGTAAAAACCAGCTCCCCTAAAAGTAGGCAAAAAGGGGGCACTCTGGTTACCAAAAATAATAATTGTCCCAGTATAGAGGGTTTCCCCTCCATTGACCGGTACAAATTATCTTAAGTGCAGCATCTGCCGGAACAGATGGTATTTATTTGCTCCCCCACCGAGCAAATTAGGCACAAGGCCGATTTTTAATGTGAGGAGTGAAGGGAGGGGGAAGGGAAAAAGGGGACCAGCTCCCGAGAGGTGGGAAATGGGAGCTGGTTAAAGGTCAGGCATGTGGGGTTGCCCCCACATCTGGTCTTTGCTACTCATAGCTTGCAGCATCTGCCGGAACAGATGGTATTTATTTGCTCCCCCACCGAGCAAATTAGGCACAAGGCCAATTTTTAATGTGAGGAGTGAAGGGAGGGGGAAGGGAAAAACGGGACCAGCTCCCGAGAGGTGGGAAATGGGAGCTGGTTAAAGGTCAGGCATGTGGGGTTTCCCCCACATCTGGTCTTTGCTAGTCATAGCTAGTCCTAGCTAGTCATAGCTTGCAGTATCTGCCGGAACAGATGGTGTTTATTTGCTCCCCCACTGAGCAAATTAGGCACAAGGCCGTTTTTAATGTGAGGTAAAAACCAGCTCCCCTAAAAGTAGGCAAAAAGGGGGCACTCTGGTTACCAAAAATAATAATTGTCCCAGTATAGAGGGTTTCCCCTCCATTGACTGGTACAAATTATCTTAAGTGCAGCATCTGCCGGAACAGATGGTATTTATTTGCTCCCCCACCGAGCAAATTAGGCACAAGGCCGATTTTTAATGTGAGGAGTGAAGGGAGGGGGAAGGGAAAAAGGGGACCAGCTCCCGAGAGGTGGGAAATGGGAGCTGGTTAAAGGTCAGGCATGTGGGGTTGCCCCCACATCTGGTCTTTGCTAGTCATAGCTAGTCATAGCTTGCAGTATCTGCCGGAACAGATACTACACTTTGATCTTGTCCCGAAGGCCACAAAGGTGGCCTATGCGTGACCAGATACACAAACACACACACACACACACAGACATTCAGCTTTATATTATAGATATATAACGTTGATATAGAGTGAAGGGTGACACAACGTGTATGATTATGTTATGGAAATTATTATGAGTTGTGATCAGATTATTCCTTTGCCTTTCTTCTCTCTTTCTTTGTTTCTTTCATTTCCTTCTTTTTCATTTTTCGTTCTACTTCCTCCACTCCTGCTCTCTCTTTTGCCCGTCTATCTTTTTATTTTACATCTTACAATCCACCCCTCACACTAACCTACACAGATCCACCCACTAATCCATTGTTCTTTGGCTGCACCCATTTATTGTTGGCACTGACATTTGTTATCGTCATTGTCGATTCCGACCAACACATCCACGGACGCCGCTGCCACCCTCATATATATATATATATATATATATATATATATATATATATATATATATATATATATATATAATAAATCAAGGAAATTTACCTGTTTGCGTGGTGTCACTGAGTACACATCAATTTCTCAGCATGTCTGAGTAAAGAAACCACTCGCACTGTTATAGGCACACACACATACGCATGCACAAAGATACGCATAGACTCACACGCAAAAGAAAGCGAATACCTGATATATATATATATATATATATATATATATATATATGTATATATATATATATATATATATATATATATATATATATAGGTTGTGTTAAAGACACAAGTAAATGCATTGTTGGTATGTATATATAAATGCATCCCTTACAAGGCACCGTTGAAATGCAGAATTCACGCACGAATAATAATAATAATAATAATAATAATAATAATAATAATAATAATAATAATAATAATAATAATAATAATAAAATAATAATAATGATAACAATAATAATATTAATAATAATAATAATAACATTAATAATAAAAATAATAATAATGATAGCAATAATAATATTAATATTAATATTAACAATAATAATAATAATAATAATAAAAATAATAATAATAATAATAATAATAATAATAATGATAATAAATATAAATCTGAATAATGCAAACAAAACAGAATATTTGAAAACAATGAAAGCTAATTCTACCAAAACGTGAACCGAGGAAAAATAAAAACAGAACGACCAAACCCAACAGAAACAAAACTCTATTGGAGTAAGATATAGGAAGAACGACAAGACTACAACAGAAATACCGAATGGCTGAAAGACATGAAAGAAGAGTTACAACAAATACAGGAAGGAACAGTGAATGAAATCAGCAAAGAAACCATAAAGAAAAGCATAGGAAAAATGGCAAACTAGAGAGCACCAGGACACGACGGGATACATGATTACTGGTTCAAAAAATGTACAACCGTACACGAAAGACTAGCTCAAAACATGAAAAGATGTATACAGGAAACAAACGTACCAGCTTGGATGACAAAAGGCAGAACTATGTTGATACAGAAGGGCACACCTCTAGCAACTGTAGGTCTATCACGTGCTTACCCATATTGTGGAAAATACTGAGAGCACAACTGAGGGAACACATCTACCACTCCCTGAATACTCGGGAACTTCTTCCCGAGGAAAAGAAAGGATGTTAGAAAGGAAAAAAGAGGAACATGATTTGCTAAAGGAGGTAAAAAGAAGAAGAAAAAATTAGCCATGGCATGGATCGACTACAAAAAGGCGAACTAGAGGATCCCTCAGACATGGATAATAGAATGCTTAAAAATGTATAAAATACCAAGCAGGATCATCAACGTGATTGAAAATACGATGAGAACATTGAGACTGGAAATGGCAGCTGATGGACAACACATAACAGAAATAAACATACAAAGAGGTATCTTCCAAGGAGATTCCCAATCACCATTACTGTTCATCATAGTCATTATGCCCTTGAACAATATACTGTACCAAGCCGAATACAAGTTCTCCAATATGGAGGAAAAAATGAACCACCTGATGTACATGGACGATCTGAAACTCTTCTTAAGGACCAAAAATGAACTAGAGACATAAATAAAGGATCTTCAGCCAGGATATCCAAATGGAGTTTGGTATGGAAAAGTGCGCATTAAAAGTTATAAGAAAGGGAAAACTAGAGACAACAGAAGGCATAGAACTACCCAACCAAACGGAGATGAAGGCACTAGGGCAACAAGACGCCTATAAATATCTTGGAGTACTGGAAGCAGACAACATTAAAGCAACAGAAATGAAAGAGAGAAATGGAAAGGAATACCTCAGGAGAACAAGAAAACTTCTCGAAACCAAATTATATAGAAGGAATCTAATAAAAGGCATAAATACATGGGTTATATCACTCGTAAGATACTCTGGACCGTTCATAGGGTGGATTAAAGAAGAACTGAGACAACTCGATCAGAAGACCAGGAAACACATGACCATGCACAATGCCCTACATCTGAAAGACGATGTTGACCGACGCTATGTATAAAGGAAAGACGGAGAGGACTGGTTAATATAGAATGTACACTGAATGAATAATCATAGCAGCGAGAGACACGGAAGAAATCAACAGAACAGAAAATAGAGAGACAAAGGATAATACAAGAAAAGAAAACTGGCGAGAGAAACAACTACACGGAAGATTCATAAGGATGACAAAAGATGAAAATAACGAAAACACTTGGACATGGATGCGAAAAGTTACTTTTTGTAATAACACCCCCACATAGATACACACACATAGATACACACACATAGATACACACATATATTCAGAGAGTGCATGAAGACTGTGTGCATAAAATCACTATAACTTTATTTGCTTTTGTGATAAATTGTAAAAAGTTTGAATAAATTTATAATTTTTTTTAAATGCGCACGAACTTCATGGACACCCTTCATATATATATATATATATATATATATATATATATATATATATATATATATATATATATATATTAGTGTTGGGATGATTAATCGGAATCAGAATCAGGAATCGGAAAAATCGAAACTTTTGGGGGTATCGGAATCGGTATCGGAATCGGAAAATTTGAACCTATTTTCCGATGCCAAAACCGATTCCTTAAATTTATCTTTTTTATTTGATTTTGGTTTAAGAAATATCTTCCACTGCTTGTAGTAACAATTCAATAATAAATATTTATTGATTTAAACTTCCAGTAAGACTAAAATCTTCAGATCACCCCCTCACAAATGTGTTTTTACGTTTGAGAAAACATAGGAACATTTAAGATGTCTAATCGGGACGAAATACCACTCTTATAGTTTTTAAAAAAAAATTACATTTCCACCCAAAACACGGCATATTGCCACTTTGTTGTAGGGGGCTAATATCAGAGACATGGACATCAGGGGTACTGTGTAGGGAGTTGGGCAGCAAGATGTCGGTTCACATTGCACTTGAACTTCTGCATGTCAGTACAGTTGTGGAAGCAGGGACCCGGCAGAGAATTCCAAAGTTTAGCTGTCCTGGGGAAGAAACTACTGGAGTAGAAGGCTCTCTTACATCTAGGGATCTCTATTGTGAAGGGGTGGGATTTAGCTGCTTGTCGGGTTTGTCGGGGGTGTTTACGTCGAGGAGGCACAAGTGCTTGCAGTTCGTCAGAACATTCACCGTTAAAGTACTTGTAGAAAAGGCAGAGGGATGCAACATTTTGTCGATTTGACAGATGACAGTTCAGGACCTATTAGATTGGCGACTCTTTCCTGAACCTTGTCTAGGAGCGAGAGACTAGTGGTAGATGCATCTGCCCAAATATGACAACAATACTCCATACATGGGCGAATGGTGGCCTTATAGATGTATAGGATACTTTCGGGTGTTAGTATCTTTCTAGCACGGTAGAGAGAATCTACCTTCTTCGCAGCGGTCCTGGCTATACTCTCGATGTAATTGTTCCAACTCGTATTTCCCGAGAGCGTTAGGCCGAGGAGTTTAAAGGATATACTTTCAGATAAAGAGTCATTGACCATTGCTATTGGTGGTAGAGAAGGTTGCTTGTAATTATTGAAGGAAACGAGTTTTGTCTTGGCAGCATTGAATGTGACCATCCATTTATGTCCCAAATCCACTACAGATCGGAGGCCATCCTCTAGTGCTTCTGCCATTTCTTCAGATATGTGTTCATTTGTTTTCCTGTCGTGTCTGTTATAGAGTGTGCTGTCGTCAGCATATATAGCCATCTCCCAGGCAATTTTGTCAGGGAGGTTATTTATGAATATTAGGAATAACAGAGGTCCCAGAATAGACCCCTGAGGCACTTTCGCATCTATATCGTATTGTTTAGTTGTATGACCGTCGAGGACAACCTGGATTTTTCTCTTATCTAAGATGGATTTAATTATGTCATGTATTCTTCCAGTGATGCAATATGATCTGATTTTCCTGAGAAGACCTTTATGCCATACCCTGTCAAAAGCCTTAGATATATCTAGAGCTACCGCTCTACCCTCCCCGTTTTGTCCAGTGACTGGTATATACGTTCTGAGATTACAGTTATGATGTCTGCTGTGTAATTGGCTTGTCTAAATCCATATTATTGGTCAGTCAGAAGTATAGCATCTGTAAGGTGATGGACTAGAGCTTGGTTAATTATTGGTTCAAATATTTTGGCGAAAAGTGGGAGGAGGCTAATGGGGCGATAATTTATTGGATCAGTTCTTTCGCCAGAATTCTTGAAAATTGGTACTACAGAAGCAGTTTTCCAGCAGGCAGGAAAGCAAGATTCATTAAGAAATTTGTTGTAAAGTTTGGACAGAACTGGAGCTACTTCGGCGGAGTTCATTTTTAATAGCACAGCCGGGATGAGATCAGGCTCACATGCTTTTGCAGTGTCAAGATTTCTTATTATAGCATGCACCTGAGAAGGGGTGATTTTCAGATTGTCTAGTGTGGCGTCTATCCGCAAAGGAAAGTCAGGGAGGGGTGGTTGGCAGGGTCCAGTGTGGAGTTTGGATGCAAACAAACTGGCAAGCATGTTAACCTTCTCAGTTGCAGAGCAAACAACCTCATGATTGTTGAATAGTGGGGGGATTTTTGATTGCCCATAATTTACTACACTGTTGTAGATTTTCTAGAAATCGCGGGTCCCTAATTTTTGTGCTTCGATTCGTTTTTTGATGGTTACAGTAAATTCTCTCTTAGCTGTCGCTATTTCTTTCTTACAGTTACTTCTGACTTCTATATACTTCTGCCTGTTTGAACTGGACTTATGTCGGGTTACTCTGCGGTACGCATGCTGCCTTTGCGCGATGGCGGCTGCACAAGTAGAAGTAAACCATTGGGGAGAGTGGGGCTTTCTATAAAATTTCCGTGCTTCAATTGATGTTTTGAACCATTGAGTGGCCTCATTTGTGCATTTTCAGCAGGAAGTGAAAAAATATTTTGCCATGGGGTATCCCTGGTGAGATCCCTGATGGCTTCGCAGTCAGCCTTTTAATAATATCTCGTTGTTTTGAGCAGTGGCTCTTCAGTTTTAGCTCTAAAGTTTCGGACTATTTCAACTATTACCACTGCATGATCGGTGTTCCCAAGTGGGTTGTGACCATTAGTTATACAGTCATCGGGAACTGTAGTCAGAAACAGATCTAGAAGTGATGCGCGTTGTTCTTGCTGGTCTGGGAAACGGGTTGGAAATGTAACCATCTCTGATAGGGAATGAGATATAAAGAATTTATATGTAGTCATACCAGCTGCGTCTGTGTTAGTAGAAAATCTAAGCCAGTTGCTGTGGTGGACATTGAATTCACCAAACACATGCACCTGTGCGCAAGTTTCGAGGGAAAGTGCTGTATCAATGCTGTCAGAGACTTTGTTTATTAGGGTACAGTCCTGCGTCGAGGGGGAGCGGTAGAGAAAATAAAAGTAGCTAATGTTATGTTGCACGTTAAGTCTAAAGCATATAAAAGCTTGGTCGTCCGATTCTAGTTTAGTTTCTCTAGTCAAGGGGAGGGTGCTCCGAATATATACTCCAAGCCCGTGCATATGTCTCTCAGAGTCCTTACGGCAGAGTGGGAGATATCCGAGCATGTTAAAGTAGTTAGAGGGGATGGAGGAGTGTAGGTTAGTCTCCCTTAATGCTAAGATATCCGGCATTTATTAGGAGAAATGCTTCGACATCATTTAAATTTGTTCTAATCCCACGGATGTTCGTAAATGCAAGCCTCAAGGGAGAAGGCAGGTTTGTTTTGTTTGAGTTTGGGTTTCAGCGTAATTTGTTTTATTGTACTGTCAGGTTTTAAAGAGTTTCAGTTTAAGTAAGGGATGCTGAACAAGTGGTTATGCAGAATACCATACAGGCAACACAAACAAACCATCAGTTGTCCTGCCATCTACTAGGATTGTGGCCTCGGGATAGCCCACCGGCGATGAGTGCAGGGTCCTTTTCCATGCGCGACATGACACTACAAACAATCCGATATTATACAACTCTATATGGAGCAGCCGCTGTCTAAGCGCTTCCAAAGAGTTAGGGCACCTGTACTACCAGTCGGGAACAGCAGCCAGGAACTGTCTATCCGGTACGCTCAACCCGTCAGACGATGGTCAAGCCAATGTACTTGTACTGGGATTATGGCATTCAAGCACTCCCAAGTGCCCAGTTTAGGGGATGGGATGAGTCGGGAGTGGGGAAAACGGCGTTCATTGCCCTAGTCAGGAAACAAGATCGACCACTGAAGGTCTGTTGACTCCCTGTGATTCGACCTTTACGCCTAGCTAATAGGCAAAGAAGGAGTATGGAAGCCGGGCAATTGACAGTGCCTATCTACTCCTTAAGCAGTTTAGGTTTGCAGACCGGTAATTTGTTTGAGTCACCAGCTCTAGGAAGGTTGCCATCCAAGACTGGAGAGGCCTTCCTCCCCTTAGGATTAGCTTAAGAGTTTTCCTTCTCCTAGACGGATGACCTGGGAAGATCTACGGGTCCATCAACACCGAGAGGGTTTTCCCCGCGTCTGGGTCCTAATCCAGGTATTTCTGCGCCCCCGCGTTGGTGGTTAATGTTAACGGGTTAGTTTATAAGGGTTATATATCAACTGACAAATTATACTCCTCAAAGTGATTACAGGGCATTGCTATTTCATTGTTTGTTACTGGAGGAGGGGCTGAGTAAGAGTTCATGCAGTGGAAGCAGTCATATTTGCAAACAGGTCTGTTGGAAGGAGTTAACATGGTTTGTTTTTTCCTTTAGGTTAAAAAAAAAGTTTCCTTTTCTTATTTTCATATTGGCTTAGGAATAGGATAATGCGCTGCAGAATGGTATGGTATTACGAATTAACTAGTAAAAAGTGTATAAGCTCTGGATATTTTAGATAGCAGGAGGGTTAAGTTGTATATTCAATAGATACAAGTAACGTCATTTTTGGTATGAAGTACATTACAATACAGGTATAATTGGGATTAAATTATATGCTATGTCGTATAAAGTATTATAGTACAATAAATAGATATATGGGCATATTTCCAGTAGATGCGAATATTTGGAGATTGTAGGTATTAAGTAGGTTACCATTTCTAATGAAGATATCTTCGGCTTTCGTTTAAAATTCAGGAAGTTATATTTTGCATTATAGAGTATCGGTCCAGTTTTTGTATTTAACATACTAAGCTAAGGAAGGGACAGCTTTTGCTATCTAATATAGATAGTTGTATATCTAAGTACAGACTGTTGTTAGTGAGTATCTACCTGGATAAGAATAAACTAATGCATACCTAAGGGGTAGAAATGTACAGGTGTTTAGTGATCATGACTTCCAATTGGTCAGCATGCGAATGTCAAGGGCTGAAAGCTAAAGACCCCCATCTAACTCGGGTGTATTGTATGAGTGTTAGTGGCAGCCTGGGGAGTAGACCAGATTGTTAGTTTTCAGGAGAGTATTGTAAATTACAGAATACAGTTAGGATTAATTATAAGAGTTTTGAGTGCCAAGTAACGTTTAGTTTGAGAAAAGAAGAAAAACATTTTTTTAACTTAACATGCAAATCAGACACAGGCAGTCGTCTTGGAGGCAAAGTGCGTATTGGATATACGTAGCAATCCAGCAAGGGTGCGGTTACCGCAATGAGAAAAAACTATTAGTATGCAGTCAGTTTGGTCAAGCTCAAAGCATTGTGTATCTATTCAGTAATAGTCCTAGCGACGTAGTTGTGAATATAATTGAAAGTAAGACTAACTATATTAGATGGTTTGATTGGCTAGCAAGGAAACAAGCATTTTCAATACACGCAAGGTTATAGTAATAGTATATATTAAGTATATTACTTAAATAAAAGTCCTAACTTCATCTACTGTGATAGAGAATAATTCCCGGCATTTTTGTTTTTTATCGCTAGTTTACTTGAATATAGCATGAGTGAGCAGTGTTTTGCCTGTTCGAATAGAAGTCGGGGAGGGGGGTGACGAATCTCATCTTATGTTTTGCAAGACAGGAAAATAGAGACACATAAATAAATAAATATACATAAATAAAACAAGAAAACAAATTTAAACAAGTCAACATGAAATACATTTGTTAGGAGTTTTAAAATTAGTACTTAACGTCTGTTTGACAAAGTGGTTCGGCGTCCGTTTTTTTTGGGGGGGGATGGGGGCCGACTGGAACATTGCCGTGTCTTTCTAGAGCGGAAGAAGATTTCTATTTCTGGATAACTTGTGCACGCGTGCCTATCTATAGAATAAAAGTCGTTACGTTCAAATGTGTAAATATGTTAATATTATTTTTTTTTTAAAAGATATATGAAGAATCGGAATTGGAATCGGGTTTTGTATCGGAATTGGAAAACTATTGGAATCGTCCGATTACTAATATATATATATATATATATATATATATATATATATATATATATATATAATCCTATAAACTTGGGTTTTATGTATTGATATTCATATTAAAAACCTTTTTACAATTTATCTAAAAGGAAAATGCAACTTTGTTATATATGCGTTGTAGAATTGGATTCATCTGCAAAAGATGAAGCAATTTGCATATTTTGTTAAACATTAATTTTCATTAATTCTCTATTAGTTTTTTTCTTAATTTCTGATGGAATGGTCATCTTTAGTAAACTATTACGTGTAATTATTTTAATGCAGATATTCTACGTGATTTATACTTGCGTAATATTTGCGTAAAAAGCTTATAGTAAACACAAACGTCTTTCTATATATATTTAAGCATGCGGATATATATATATATATATATATATATATATATATATATATATATATATATATATATATGGGTGTGTGTGTGTGTGTGTGTGTGTGTTTAAAAACTTTTGCCTATCAAACTCCCGTGTAACTTTTTGGTCTACAAACATGAAATTCAATATATAGGGTATTCGAGCCAATACAAAAATTTATATTTGTGCTTTAGCCAGGGAAAATTTGTGCAAAAGTGTAAACATTAAAAAATTAAATTTGCCAGGTGGAGGTCGAACGGCGGCATTAAGAATATGCATGTGTAACGTAATAGCTATTTGATCCTGTTTTACTTTTTATCTTTGAAGCAAACATGTCTTCATAGCTCAATCATTAACGAAAAAGTAAATCGTCAGGTAAACGTTTAAGTTTCGAGTCATTTTTAAAACTTTTTAAATAATTAATATATATTGAGTCCAATATAATAAAATAATAAATATGGAATCTGCATTTAACAAAATATAAAATTTAAGCGTATTTTACGACTGAGCAATACTGGGTGACTTGCTAGTATATATATATATATATATATATATATATATATATATATATATATATATATATATATATGTACTCGTGATAAAAAAAAATGGGCCAAACAAATTTTATGCATTTTATTACACTAAAATAACGAACAATTGAACAAGGAATCTTTACGAGGCTACTAACACATAACAAGACAGTTACTTTAATAAATGCTTAGTATGGAATCGCATTCCTTTTTGATTTCTTTAAAAGATCAATCTTTTTAGGCATGCTCTCAACCAAAGTGAAACACCGTGAAGAAGAGATGCTATTCCATTCGCTTTGCATAGCTTTCAACTGTTTGTCATTGTTCGAAAAAGTTCTTCCAGCCAATGCACGAGATATCATGGATTAAATATTCTCGATTCGGCTTAAAACGGGGCTTTGACCTGACCAAAACATCACATCAATTGAGTTATCAGAAAACCATTTTTTGTGACTTTAGTAGTGTGTCTAGGGGCATTATCATGATGAAAAATAATGTTCTGAAATATTCCCAGCTTCTGGATGCTTGGTAAGAGTCCTGTTTCTAATATTCAAATGTATTCCTTTGCATTGATTGACTTCTCATATCTAATAAGTTCCCCAACTCCCGCTGCAGTAAAAGTTCCCCATACCATTATTTCTTCTATTCCCATGTTTTACTGTCGTTTTTATGCAACTTGGCGAAAATCTTTCTCTTGTTCTTCGAATGCACCGTTCGGGAGCATCGCTAACGAGACAAAAT
Source organism: Euprymna scolopes (assembly GCF_053919585.1). Lineage (NCBI taxonomy): Eukaryota > Metazoa > Mollusca > Cephalopoda > Sepiida > Sepiolidae > Euprymna > Euprymna scolopes. The sequence goes on along the minus strand of NC_136482.1, from coordinate 166,520,527 downwards.
CTTGATTCATCTGTCCAGAAAACATTCCTGAACCAGTCTGTATTTGTTTTGCCATAACTCAAGAAACATCTCTTTTTATCATTAGATAAAAAATGGCTTCTTTTCACACCTTTTGGAAGAAACCCCCATTTCTGTCATTCGTCTAGATAGTGTATATCTAGAAATAGAATTTTCAGCCCCTGTTTTAAGTTATTTGCTATGGTCAAAATACGTTTTCTTTCGATCCTTCAAAACATTTAATTTAAGCCTGGGGTCATCTTTCAAAGTGAATGCTCTAGGGTGAGCAGATCCAAATTTCCTTTTTACCGAGCGCTCGACTTCGAACCTTTGACCAATTCGCTTCACTGCAGAAAGAGATATTTTCACATTTTCTTTTCTTAAAATATCAAAAATCTGCTTGTAAGTCATTTTGGACTGCCTTAATCCTGCTATTCGTTTTTTTATATCCTCGCCAAGACGCGGTATTACCATTTTTAACATTAATTTTTTCACTTATTATTATATGTGATAATAATGATGAATTACAAAATGGAAATTTTCAGTTAAAATTAACAAAAATTCATGAAAAAATGTTGAAAAATCGATTTCTTCTTTCTTTCACTCTTGCCCCATGTTTTTTGCTCATGTGTGTGTGTGTGTGTGTGTGTGTGTGTGTGTGTGTGTGTGTGTGTGTGTGTGTGTGTGGGTGTGTGTGTGTGTGTGTGTATGTATAAGGGGGTTGGTGTGTGTGTTATTCACTAACATCTTTTCGTTGTACTTCGGCTCAACATTTTTACTAACTACGAAACGAATCGAATTCAAGATCACAAGCGTGTTGTTTTGTGTTCGAATACTGTCATAGTCAATAACGCTGATGAGCCTTAGTGCGGCGGAATAGTGTCCGTGAATAATTATATATATATATATATGTGTGTGTGTGTGTGTGTGTGTGTGTATGTGTGTATGTGTGTGTGTGTGTGTGTATTTAGACAGCATGTCTTAATTCAGACAAGTATTGTTAAAATGCACGGAGTGTTTTTGCTTAATGAGTTTCTTTGTGTAATTTTTCAATTTTTCGAATTGTCGTTGATATTTGTTAGAATCTCTGCAAGCCAAGCACCATAGTCGTCTTCAGTCATCTCTTTTTATTTTGGTTGTTTTTTGTAAGTATTTTCAACTGAGTTTCATCAGTCGTCTTTAGGCAGTTCAAGAAATGTAAATGTAATTTTATTACTGAAGCATATAAAAGCATCCAGATTTGAAAGGTACAGTAATCATGTTCCTTTAAAATTTAGATACTTTTATACAGGGTGACCCCCCCCCCAAAAAAAAAACCGGCCCCAACTCTAATGAGGCCCCGTTTTTTGTCCGAATGAAATGAAACTTTGGTCATAACTAGCTTATTATATTCAAAGCATCACATCAAAACACTAGGATCTTTGGCCTTTTTTTCTCTGTTAACTGTAAAATGCTCAGAAAAACAGTTGAATGTCCTCTGTTTTTTTTTTGGTCACCCTGTATGTTCAGTAGTAAAATTACATTAAAACTTCTTGAATTAGTGAAGCGTCTCGTGTGTAAAAAAATATACGTTTTTAAATGAGTTAAGAACGTGGTTAAAATAAATTTACAAAGGTTTAAAGATGCGATTTAGAAAATGGTATATAATTTACATTTTTTAAAAATAATAATATGTAACTTTACATTACAACATATATATATGCATATATATATGTGTGTATGTATATATATATATATATATATATATATATAGAGAGAGAGAGAGAGAGATAAACATATGCAAGTATATGTGCACACACACAATTGATATAATTTATTAATAAAATACAGTTGTAATTATTGTATTGGATGGTTACGTACACAGGGACTTAGAAATGTTGATACTATTTTCAAAATTTACATTGTTAATTTTAGGCTGTTTAGTTCTTATATATATAGTGCTTTTAGAAGTTTTAATCTTTTCACGTTTGAATCCATGGTCGAATAGTTCTAAAATTGCGAAGAGAATACGAAAAGTAAATTACTAGTCAGACAATGACGTCAGACTGACCCCGCAAGTTAATTTGAAATTTGAAAGTTGAAAGCTGATCCTCCATAAATCTATAATTTATAAAACAATTCAACAGTATGTGTTTTTATTTTCCTCAGGGCATCAGATATTGTATAAATTATTTATATATGACAAAAAATAAATCATGTCAATACCGTATCTTTTCGTGCATATACTATTCAAAAAATTATTTCCTTTGATAGTAAACAATGCGTGACAATATAATGCTGCACGAAGAAAAAAGTTCATAGACTCAACAGAAGTATATACACGAAAAGCAACAGTATTGACATAATAATAACCTTTTGTTTCCGCATAAGAAAACGGTTATGTACAAAAATTTATATATATTGGAATTTTTACATACAGGAGGCGCAATTTTGCATGTAAAATAAATATTTGCATAAAAGTTTTTTGAAGGCTATAGCAATGCGGTTCATAAGAAACATCGTGGAAACGAATTAGCTTATAAAATAATAATTATATGTTAGAAACATTTTTCAATAATTTTCGATTTTTTACATTTGTTTGCCAACATAATGTGCCGCACAAGGTGTTAGGGGTTGATGCCCCTAAATTCCGAGAGTAGTATCTTTTCTTCAGGAGGAAAATAAAAAGAAACGAGAAGCTGTTCGTCGAGGCTTTCCTCTGTCTGTTTTATTTATTTTTTAATCTATTTTCATCTATTTTCGGAAGTCAGTGTCGCAGACTGGCTGTTAATTTAATTTCCAGGATACGACTTGTGATGAATATTAAGTATTGTTACTAATGATTGTTACTTTTTATTTTTTTACATGTATATAATTTATTTTTGCGTATTATGCTTAAAGTTTGTACTTTTTAGTGTTAATTCGCTTTACACAAAAGGGATAGTACACAACACTCATACAGTAGTCATTAACATTCGTAAGTACACACTTTAAGCGCAATACGCAAAAATTAATTATTTATATACATAGAAAAAAAACTAAAATAATTCCCAACATTACTTATTTATAATCACATCTAGTATCTTGAAACATTGATTTGACAGCCAGTCTGCGACACTGGTATCAGAAAGTAGATTAAAAACAAATAAATAAAACAGATGAATAAACGTAAACTTGTTGAAAACTATTGAATATTTATACTAATATTGTTATTATTCGTTTATATGGTAACTCGTGCCCATGGTATTTCATACGAACGTCATTGATATAGCCTTTAAGCACATCTTCTTTCACATTATGCACAATGCTTCAAGCAAACTACAATATCCTTCTTAAAGATTCGGATTTTGCAATGTATCTATACTGTTATTCTTATATATATATATATATATATATATATATATATATATAATGAAAATTGAAAATTATTACGTATATAATGGATACGCTTAGAATGCTAAAAAACACGAGTTTTTTTTTAAACAGATAAATATATTTGCTTATATCAGATATATTTCGACGCTACACATCCTTATCAATGAGGAGTTTGTTTTTTCTTTTTAATTTCTTGGCTGCATGGTGGAATTCTGCATGCGAGCGGCTGTTAGTCCGTGGGTCTTGATAACGGCTCGATTTCCAAGAAAAAGAAAGAAAATTAAAGAAAAAAACACAGGCGTTTCATTTATAAGTATATACATCATCGAAATATATCTGATATAAGAAAATAAATCTGTTTATTAAAAAATGCGTTGTTTTCGCCTTCTAAACGTATCCATTTATAAACGTACTTATTTTCAGTTAATACACAACGTTTCGAGTGCAGATTAAGAAAAAAAAAAGATTTTCTGTCATTATATATATATATATATATATATATATATATATATATATATATATATATATATATATAAGATCTTTTAAAATTATTTTATAATCGCTGAAATCTCTTCCCTGGGATCGATGAAGAAAATTTTAAAGGGTTTTCGAAATTTAATAAAACGATTTACATGGTCCTCTCAACATTGTGGCCGTTTAGGGTTTTGTTTTTATTGGGCTATGATCCCAGGGATCCCGAATTAAGAATCTCCGCTTTTAGGTTCACCTTTCCCTAAAGCCGGCTTCTCCTCAATCTAATCTTGTATCGCTTAAACAAGATCTCTCTAACTAGCGTCTCTGTCTGACCTTCCATATGATCATGCAAATAGTTATTTATGGCTGCAGTGATAGATATTCACTCGCTTATGCATATTCATCGTATCGCGAAAACGCTTGCACATACATATGTATTCTCATTTCGGAACAGACTAGACAAACACGTCATAAAATATAGACCCGCACCTACATGGCTTTGAGGTGGAAAAGGCGTTCAGATACTCGCACCAACACCAGGCATACACATCTTCCTACACGGTAATACTAATACTTATTAATATCAACAAAAGGAATCATGTATGAATTAAGAGCACGTTTTTTTCTTATACTTTTGTTACTCAGACATTAGCATGATTTTACCTAAATGCCTTTCGAAAGAGGGTTGATCTGATATTTCTCGCGATGATTTTCGAAGACGGTCGTGTGGATATAGAAATGTAAATTGTGTTCCTACTTAATCAAACAGTTGATCTCTCTTCTGTTATCTCTCTCTCTCTCTCTCTGTCTCTCTCTGTCTCTGTCACTCTCTCTCTCTCTCTCTCTCTCTCTCTATATATATATATATATATATATATATGTGTATGTATGTATGTAGATTTTTTGTGGTGTTTTGAACGATTATAATAACGTTTTCATCATTGAATATCATTTCCCTTAGGAAAATCGCCCCTATTTTTTGGACGTAAACAACAAATTATTTATTCATTATTTTAATTTTTTATTTTACTGGTTGACAAGTAAAATACAAATAATACACACAGACACACACAAACACAGACACACACAAACACAGACACACACATACACACACACACACACACACACACATATATATATATATATATATATATATATATATATATATATATATATAACCGACTAAAACTCATCAAAATACAAATAAAAACAGTACTCGATATACATATATTTTTCTTGTGGATTGACATTCATATTAAAAACCCTTTGTTCTATTTGTTTAAAAAATACAGCTTTCTTAGATATGAGTCGTGCAATTGAATTCACTAGAAACAGATCTAGCTAATTTGAATATTCTTTGAAACATTTACTTTAATGAATTCCCCATGAGTTTTTTCGGTTGTCTTATAGGATGACAAACTATTACGTGTAATAATATTCATACAGATATTCTACAGGATTTATACTAGCGTAATATTTGCGTAAAAGTTTTAAATAAACATAAAAATCTTTTCATATACATTTATGTATACGTATATATTTTTGTTTAAAAATTTTGGTTACCAAGCTCCTTCTAAAGTTTTTGGTCTGTAGACATGAAACTTTATATATAAGGTATTTTTACCTATGCGAAACTTTATCTTTCGGTTTTAGCCCGGAAAATCGGTACAAAAGTGTGAAAAAAAATTGCCAGGTGAAGTACGAACGCTCTCATTAAGAATATGAATGCATAACGTAGTAGCTATTGGTTCATGTTTTAATTTTTAGCCTTAAAGCAAACGTGTCTTCATATCTCAGTCATTATCGGCAGAGGAAAAAATAAATCGTAAGCTTAACGTTTGGGTTTCGATTCTCGGTGGAAGAACACGAGTCAATTTTTTTTTAATAGCTTTTTAAATCACTACTACATATTGGGTCTTATATATTATTATAATCAATACGAATCAACATACCACTTTTAAGAGTATTTAATGTCTGGGCAATGGCGGGCGCCCTGCTAGTGTTTATATATATATAATATATATAGGGCCACGCAAAAGTATTGGATACATTACATCTTCATAACTTTAATTAGGGTTCAAGATTTTACCTAAAATTTGGTCAGTATATTCCTATTACTATTCTAAATTATATTTGAAGACGTTATTACACAATAAAAGTTTAGAAAGATTATATATAAGGGAAAATATGATCTAACAAACGCAAAAGTATTGGATACACTTAAAAAAAAGCTTTATATTAAAATAATTTTATAAAATTCTTCCAGTTTGGGATCACTCCCTCAAAGTCACCCAGTTCGTTTATAAAAATGCCTAAAACTAAAGAATTGTCAATAGAAATTCATCAAAAAATCGTTGATAAGCACAAAGAAGGAATTATCGAATAATATCAAGGGAACTTAATCTACCACTTAGTACAGTTGGAAACGTTATTAGAAAGTTTAAAAACTCTGATGAAGCTGTTGCAAATCTTCCAAGATGTGGTCGGCCAAGGCAATTAAACGAAAAAAAACTCAAGTTGGGTAAGCAGAAAGGTACAAAAAACCCTTTTCATACTTGTGCTGAAATTCAAACCGGTCTCAGAGAAGCTGGGATTAATGTGAGCAAGGATACAATCAGTAGAGTTCTAAATCGTGCAGGTTTTGTATCAAGGTCTCCAAGAAAAGCTTCATTATTGAAGCTTAAACATGTCCGATAACGTTTGAACTATGTTAAAACATATTGGGAACTACCCCAAGAATTTTGGAACAAGGTGATCTGGTCAGACGAAACGAAAATGGAAATCTTTGGAAGAAAAACAGCAACACATGTACGGCGTTAAAATGGCACCACCCATAACAAAAAGAATACCATTCCTATGGTAAAGTTTGGCGGTGGTTCGATTATAGTATGGGGATGTTTTTCATCCAAAGGTACTGGTGAACTAGAAAGCATCAATGGTAGAATGTATGGACGTATGTACAGGGAGATTTTGAAGAAAAACCTCCAGAAATCTGCAAGATTTGTTGGGACCTAATAGCAATTTCGTGTTTCAGCAGGACAATGATCCCAAGCATACTGCCAAACTAACCAAAGAATGGCTTAGAAATAACGAAATTGACATTCTTATTCGGACCAGTCAGTCTCCAGACCTCAACCCAATTGGAAATTTGTGGAAAATATTGAAGATCAATGTTCACAAGAGGAATCCACAAAATATTCAACAACTAGAACAGTTCTGCAAAGAAGAATGGCGCAAAATACATGCATATCTTTGCAAAAAACATGTGTGCAACTATAGAAGGCGATTGGAAGCTGTTGAACGCAATAAAGGCTTTGCAACCAAATATTAAATCTATGTATCCAATACTTTTGCTTTAGTTGATTTGTATTTGTCCTTTAATATAAACTTTCTAAACTAATTTTGTAACTACTACTCCAAATATTAGTTAGAATAGTAATAGAAATATACTGACCAAATTTTAGGTAAAATCTTGAAACCCTAATTAAAGTTATGAGAAAAAATGTAATGTATCCAATAATTTTGCGTGGCACTGTATATATATAAACTTAAATTGTAAAATATTTTCAGATTAGAGATTGTATGATACTATGAAATAAAAGTCCCTATAAATAATCGCATCAAGATTTATAAGGCCAGCTGTATCGGATGAAAAACTCAATACACGAAATAGAGCAAGAATATAAATAAAAATTTTGAGTTTAATTCGGTAAACTTTTATTCAACAAAGAATGCAAAATTTAAAATCCTTTTCGGTAATCAATGGATTTTCAACAAATGGTTCATCTCATCATTCTCTGGCGCCCCCCGCCAATCTTTCACGAAAAACACCCGACTAGCTGAAACTACTGTAAATTATTTTCCCCACTCTTTATCTGTTCCTAAATCGAAACGTAGATTTTATGAACAAAGCTTCTTTCTTAGAACTGCACGCCTGTGGAACTCTGTTCCGTCTGCCTGCTTGCCACCTGACTACAACCTGGATGTCTTCAATTCCAACGTAAACAAATTCCTGATGAACCGCCCCCTTAAGTAGACACTTCATTAAATCTCCACACTAACGTAATGTACTTGCAATAACCTTTATCCCTGTGTGGCTTCCGGGCCTTGATAAGTGGTGACCACCGTGTAAAAAAAAAATCTGACAGGATAATTCACTTGATCTCTAATCCGTGACACACACACACACGCACACACACACACGCATATATATATATATATATATATATATATATATATATATATATATATATATATATATATATATATATATATATAGTGTTTTAACAAAATCAAGACATAAAGGAATAGATTGATAGCAACAAAGAGTGTATTTCATCGTTAGTTACAATTGTTTCAAGACTATTCAGACAAGTTCAAACAATATGTCGTTTGAAAATTTTCACAAAAATAGCCTTTCATCAGACATATTGAATAAAAACACTTTAAGAATGAACAATATGGAATCCATTTCCCTTATAAAGAAAAACATGGGAAAATATTTTACCTACATAAATCTTTAAAAAAACTTTCGAAGGATGGGATGTAGGTAAAATATTTTTCCATGTTTTTCCTTATAAGGGAAATGGATTCCATATTGTTCATTCTTAAAGTGTTTTTATTCAATATGTCTGACGAAAGGCTGCTTTTGTGAAAATTATCAAACGACATAATGTTTGAATTTGTCCGAATTGTCTTGAAATAATTGTAACTAACGATGAAATACACTATTTGTTGCTATCAATCCATTTTTTGAAGTTTTGGTTTTTGTTAAAACACTATATGAATGCTCAATTCTGAAATATGATAATTTTGTAGCTTACAGTTTAAGTCATATCATTTTGACTTAAAACTTATTGGTATATGAACGATTACCGAATTTTCAATTATATAAACCCAATAAAATTCGGAATACTATAAATAAAATATATATATATATATATATATATATATATATATATATTAAGGCATAATTAATATATATATAGTAATTGTCTGTATTACTCAAAGGTGCTGAGTTCAATCCTGAACGAAGGCAGTGAAAATGTAACATTCAAAACAGAGAATCAGCAACCATGTCCCAAAGCCTAGTTGGAGTCCGAACACGGTAGCCCCGTAATAATAATAAAGGGTTGGGTTCGTGACTCCTAACAAACGGTTCCCCAGTTTGATACAAAACACCTGACGAAGGCCGGTGGGCAAAACGGCCGAAACGTTGTGACAATAACAACCAAGATGAGGAAGTCAGTCCGACAATCTCAATTAATATATATATATATATATATATATTAATGCAGCAATGATTCTTTTCTTGCAAATAAATATCGATAGACTGAACCGAACATGTCTTTGGAAACAATCAAACAATAAAATGCAGTGAAGGTCAGGCCCAAAAGCTTGTCAAAACATAGAGTCTCTTCAAGATGAGAGCCATTCATGTTAATTGGTCAGAGCGTTAATTATTAATATAGAGAAGCTTCATTTTAGATGCATTAAAATTAAACAGCCACTTTTTCTCATTGCGGGAGTGAGGATCTACGTTGGAACTTAGAGTTCTCCGGTGTTTATTGTTGAACATTATATCATTAACTTTTTTTATTTGTCGGATTGCCTTAACATTGTATATAAAGTTTAGTTCTATTTCGTTCGCTAGTATAATTGTTAATAGCTTGTGGGTTAAATCTCGAACTGCAGAGTCCAATATAACTTTGTGATTAGGTTTGCGTCTATCGATCGGCAGTTATGATAACTTTTTATACTGATGATCGCGTAAGAATAAAACACTAGTGTCTCTAACTCTCGTTAAACACTATCTGAATAGCTTTCTTTATTTGTCTGCTTGCCTTAACATTATATTTAGAGCTGAGTTCTGTTTCCTTTCCTTAGTATAATTCTTGGTGGCCCGGGGGCTGAAGCTCTGCAGGATCAATGTGACTTTGTGACTGAGTTCGAATCCGTAAACAGGCAGTCATGATCACTTTCTACACTGATGATTGCGTAATAATGAACGATTAATGTATGTATATAAGATTACACACATATATATAATCAAATATATATATATATATATATGTGTGTGTGTGTGCGTGTGTGTGTGTGTGTGTAATCTTTTAATGTGAGAAGCCAAACTAGTGTATAGAAAAATATTACCGTAACCTACGAGCTTACGAACCTAACTTTCATGATAGGGAAGAATTTGTTTGTTGTTTGCATACAAACGAGGAAAGCAGACGTCCCTTTGTCCTTGCTTTCGCGCTTTCGACATTTTTATATTTTGGTAGTCACCCCACCCGTCACCTCAAACCGTCTCGGCTCCGTCGTTGGATGAGTTTTAAGTTTAGCGAAACCTAAAACAAAAAGAAGAGGTTATGCTTGGCGTTAATGTAACTTCCATACGGACCGGAAATGTCTCACCAGCCGAACATGTGTTCTCGTTACCCTTTTTGCCGTGACCTGCATCGCTAATCGATTACAACATCGTTTGTGTTATTACCCCTTTCTCCGTACCAGCACGAACGTACACTGTTACCATTTCGCCTGAAGAATGTTCAGCAAGGAAATATATTACCATTCTGCTATCACTACCGAGGATGCATTGAATTTTTAAATGAGATATTTTCATCATACCATGCGCTTTAAATCATTTAAAATACTGTAAAACTGATATTTGGGAAATATTTATTACAGTGTGCAAACAAACAAACGCTACAACTTTATTTTAAAACTTTTATTGAAGAAATGAATACAGATGACTTAAGTATTCAATGTAGCCGCTTTTAGCTTCAATAACCGCTTCCATACGGGTCCGGAACTAGGGAGCATGTCTTTTTCGCAACTAATCTTCTGACCACCCATGGCCGGTCAGAGGATTAGTTGGCGAAACCCTGGTGAGATGACAACAACTATTGGGGCAGTAATTGCTGTGGATGTAGTTTGAGGATTCGACATTGCTATCTCGTAGCGGTTAACCACCTGAGGAAGGCCAGATGAATAATTGGCCGAAACTTCGTGAAAAGAACAACCAGAAGATTAGGATAATAGTCCAAATAATTAAATAAAAAATTAAACAAATTACTCATCTCCAAACAAATCCAAATTACTTCAACATTATAAAATTCATTTGTTTGTGCTTCTTCCAAAATAGCGAATTTTATGACCTTTAAAATGTTTTTTCGCATATTCATCTGTTTTATAATGTTTGTCATTAATACATGTGCTTTTTAAATGTATCCATCCTCGCCACCTGCCCTCGAACGTATTCAGAGTTTCCTAGGCTCGTAATTTGCTTATCCTGCTCGATCACGAGCTGTCCTTTTTTTCTTCTCTTTTGTCTTAAACGAATACCGTTTTTATTTTTAATCTAGAGAATTTCCATAACGGGCCACTCTGTTTTTTTAATTTTTTTTTTTACATAGGAATCACAACTTATTAAGGCCCGAGGGTAACGGTTAACGGTTATACATTATTCAATGTGATTATAGCGTAGAAAACAGAGGTAGTGAAAATTTTGAAAATTGGATTACTTAGGGGGGACGGTTCATCAAAGACTTGTTTACATTAGACTTGAAGACAATTAGATTGTAGTCAGCTGGAAAGCAGGTAATCGGAAGAGAGTTCAACAGACGTGCAGTTCTAAGAAAGAAGCTTTGTTTATGGAATCTGCATTTAGGTTTAGGCACAAATAAAGAGTGTTGGAAATTATTGATAGTGGTTTTCGCTAGACGAGTATTTCTCGTGAAAGTTTGGTGAGGGAGGATCATAGATTGAAGCTCAGCCGAGCATTTACCATGAAAATAACTGAGGGAAAGATGTTGCAAGGAAGGTGGCAATAGATAAGAATTGTCTCGATCTAAAAAGGATTTCCCCTTCACTAACTTAAAAAAACCAGACAAGTTAAACTATAGTATCATAACAGATACTGCACTTTGCTCGTTGCTTATGAACATTAATGTATTTATTTGCTCCCCCAGCGAGTAAATTAGGCACAAGGCCGATTTTTTATGTGAGGAGTGAAGGAGAATTGGGACCAGCTTCCCGGAGTGTAGGGGAGCTGGATAGTGACAATGTGTATGAAGGGGTTCCCCTACATTGACCAATAAATTATATGTGGGGTTGCCCCCACATATAGTCTTTGCTTACAGTATCTTCCGGAACAGATACTCCGTATTTATTTGCTCCCCCACCGAACAAATTAGGCACAAGGCCGATTTTTAATGTGAGGAGTGAAGGGGAAATGGGGACCAACTCCCCGCGGAGTAGGGGAGCTGGATAGTGACAATTGGTATGAAGTTTTGCCCCTACATTGACCAAGGTCTTATCTGTGGGGTCGCCCCAACATAGGGTCTATGCTTGCAGTATCTGCCGGAACAGATTGTATTTATTTGCTTCCCCACTTAGCAAATTAGGCACAAGGCCGTTTTTTAATGTGGAGAGAGAGGGAGGGGGAGGGAAAAGGGGACCAGCTCCCGAGAGGTGGGAAATGGGAGCTGGATAGTAACTGTTGGTCTGTAGGGTGATCCCTACATTGACCAAGGTCTGATATGTGGGGTTACCCCCACATATGGTCTTTGCTTGCAGTATCTGTCGGAACAGATGCTCCACTTTGATCTCGGCCCGAAGGCCAGGAACAACAGAAAAAAGGCAACCCTAGCGCATACATAACATGATGTTATCAGTATCACATATTTTAAATGTGTTTTTTTTAATCGACGTGTTCAAATTATACGCATACCTCCACCCCATTGAGAAACTAATACAGCCATTTTATCTCTTTATATAATTACCTCCCGTGTCTTACTGATTCCCAGAAGCGTATATAACCACAACATTAGTTGACGGAAGTGAGTACTGTTTTGCTACATATGGTAGTTAATTGGAACTTCAGTAAAATAAAACATGATAAAATCGGTCGCCCCGAACCCGCTCTTTTGTTTTTAAGCGCATCACTGGATATTTCCTGTTGTTCTAGCGGGCCAGGGTGACGAGGGTGACAAAAAAAAAAAAAAAAAAAAAACTAGACGAAAAGAAAAATTTAACGCACACACACACACACACACACACACACACACACACCCACACACACACACACACAGATAAATAGACGAAAATAAAAATTTAAAAAAAAGCATGACCTATCAGGAAAATAGATTTCCGCCCACCTACAAGCGAAGATGAGAGCTCGGTTCAAAACGTGTCTTTAACATAACATTTAGAACAAGGATATAGCGGAAAAAAGAATGTGGCGCGACAACGAACCAATGTTATAATGTT
>NC_136482.1:166462432-166497432 GCF_053919585.1 Euprymna scolopes | reverse complement strand
TACGCGTACACATGGTATTTTAATTTATACAAATATCGTATATATTATTGTAGAACCAATCCTCTGTTGATTATTAGACACTACGAGAAATAATATACTCGGTGGATTTATTCGCAAAAAAAAAAAAAATAATAATAAATAATAATGATAATGTCGTTCATCAAATTCCGTCCGTTTATTTACAATATCGTGCCAGCTGATTTTTGGGCTTTACATGGAGAAAAATAACTTCTGATTAATATTAAGTTTTAAAATATACAAACGAAGAAATGATTTGTGGCGATTTTAAATGGTACCTCTTTTTATCGTAAATTGAACTCATTAATAAGAAAAATGATAATGAAATGGTGAGGTACACCCGGGGTGTAGTCGAATACTCTACCACTCAGCTATATCTCCAGATGATAATAAATCTGTTTTTTGCAAAAATAAATGATTTGCTGAGATTTTATTATTTCCCTTGACTGGTGTAACGTAAAATATTCCCTGTAAAACTTCTTCTTTGTTCATCTATAAGAGATAAAAACTATCTCTTAAGATCGGATTTTTTCGGTGTCCAGAAAATGATTCACTGGGATCTTATTATTCTACTTGGCCGGTGTAACGTAAAATATTCCCTGTAAAACTTATTTTTTGTTCATCTATAAGAGAGAAAAACTATTTCTTAAGATCGGATCTTTTCGGTGTTCAGAAAATGATTCACTGGGATCTTATTATTCTACTTGGCCGGTGTAACGTAAAATATTCCCTGTAAAACTTCTTTTTTGTTCATCTATAAGAGAGAAAAACTATTTCTTAAGATCGCATCTTTTCGGTGTTCAGAAAATGATTCACTGGGATCTTATTATTCCACTTGGCCGGTGTAACGTAAAATATTCCCTGTAAAACTTCTTTTTTTTTCATCTATAAGAGAAAAAAACTATTTCTTAAGATCTGATCTTTTCGGTGTTCAGAAAATGATTCACTAGGTTCTTATTATTCCACTTGACCGGTGTAACGTAAAATATTCCCTGTAAAACTTCTTTTTTGTTCATCTATAAGAGAAAAAAACTATTTCTTAAGATCTGATCTTTTCGGTGTTCAGAAAATGATTCACTAGGTTCTTATTATTCCACTTGACCGGTGTAACGTAAAATATTCCCTGTAAAACTTCTTTTTTGTTCATCTATAAGAGAGAAAAACTATTTCTTAAGATCTGATCTTTTCGGTGTTCAGAAAATGATTCACTAGGTTCTTATTATTCCACTTGACCGGTGTAACGTAAAATATTCCCTGTAAAACTTCTTCTTTGTTCATCTATAAGAGAGAAAAACTATTTCTTAAGATCGGATCTTTTCGGTGTTCAGAAAATGATTTGCTGGGATCTTATTATTCCACTTGGCCGGTGTAACGTAAAATATTTCCCTGTAAAAGTTCTTCTTTTTTATATATAAGAGAGAAAATATTATTTTTAAAGGGGGGGGTCGACTTTCGGTATTTATTGGATGAATTTGTGTATAAAATATATCTAAGAACACTGCCAGACATATAAATTACCATTGTGTGAAATTGGAAAAAGATAGAATCAGCCGTTTCGGAACCTGTGAGTAAAAAATAAAAACACACACATACACAAAGTGACTTTTATATAAGAGTATAGACGAATGTCTGTACTCTTATATAAAAGTTAGCAAAACATTTTCGATAGTCTGTTTTGCTTTATTGTTTTGTTGGAGGGTTGCCACTCAATTTTATTGTTCTGCCACACATTTTTGAGACAGCATTTTAGTTCGTCTTTCACGCTTAAGTTTTAACAATAGATTCCATCAGCCTATTAAAATATTTTTCTTGTACTTCTAACATTGTAAATGGAATTTTCCTGTGCCCATTATGTTTAATTTTCGCTTAAATTTGAAATATAATATTTATCGGTCGATCACGGTTAAGTTTAAAATATAATATCTACCAGTCCGTCTCGCTTAAGTAAAAAATATATTTATCGGCTTATCACAGTTTGAAATATAATATATATCTGTCCGCCATGCTTAAGTTAGAAATATAATATTTATTGGTTTATAACGCTTAAAGTTTAAAATATAATATTTATGTATCCGTCATGCTTAAATTGTTTAAACTGTAGAAACTTTTAATATTATAAAAGAAAATACGCATCAAATTTCGGAGTTATACTCCATCCTCAGTATATTGTTTTCTTTTTTCTTCTTCTTCTTTCTTGCCATATTGTAAATTCGGAGAAAGAAAAGTCTGTTTGTAAAGAGCCGCGCGTTGTATTTCAGCTGTTGTATTTTCAAATGTTGGAACAGCGCGAAGGCAACGCGAGAATAACGTCAATAAATATCATATTTATTGGTCGGCATGCTTTACGTTTGAAATATAATATTTATGTGTCTGTCACTCTTGATCTAAATTTTTTTTTTACAAGGTGGTAACCACATATCAAAGTCCGGAAGCCACTCAGGGATAAGGGTTATTTAAGTACAGTACGTTAGTGTGGAGATTTAATAAAGTGTCTACTTAAGGGGGTGGTTCATCAGGAATTTGTTTACGTTGGACTTGAAGACATCCAGGTTGTAGTCAGGTGGGAAGCAGGCAGACGGAACAGAGTTCCACAGGCGTGCAGTTCTAAGAAAGAAGCTTTGTTCATGGAATCTACGTTTTGATTTAGGCATAGATAAAGAGTGGGGAAAGTTTTTGAAATATATTTATCGATCCGTAAAGAGTGGGGAATGTTCTGGAAATATATTTATCGATTCGTAACTTTTTAGTTAAAAATATAATATTTATCGTCCGTAACGCTTTAAGTTTGAAATATGATATTACTCGGTCTGTAGCACTTTCAGTTTGAAATGTAATGTTTATTTGTCTATCACGCTCAATTTTAAAATATGATATTCATCGGTCCGTAAAAAGTTTGAAATATAATACAGAACGGGGTAGAACAGCTTATTTATTTGAAATATCAATTTAAAAAAAAGAAACAAGTTGCTCTGTCCCACCTTGTATTTATCTGTCTATCGTGCTTAATCTTAAAATATAACTAGACTACCCGTGACCCGTTGGGTCAGTATGTTATATTAGATGTGGAATTAATGTATGAGCGTGACTCTTGTGACGTAAAGAAAATAGTTTTATTTTGACATAACAGAAATCTTTCTATGAAAGTATATTAAAATGAAAAAAGAATATAGATAAATTTCTATGAGTCGTTCTGTATATAATTGTTTATTTTTGAAATAAAAAAACTTACAGCCATTGAATTATAAGTGGTTTGCCATGCGTATAGGTTAATGTGCCCTGAACAGATACCATAATACTTAAAGTTAAATTCAAATTTTGATGTATCTTTTTTTAAAATGAAATTGTTAGTTGAAAGTACAGAATAGTTAAAAACACTCTCCCCATGTAAGGAATGGCTTTTAAAATAGAAAATTAAAATAAAATGTAATTTTTTTTTCATTTATTTTAAACAAACATTCATGCCCCATTGGGTCAAATATTTAATTTATATGTTAATAATGAGGCCAATAAAACTAATTAAGACAATGCTTTTCTATTTACAACATTTTTTTGTACAATTTGAATGTATTTCAAGAAAATTTTGTTATCCTTTCTTTCAATTAAGTGAGCCTTCTTATCAGGTTCTAACAACTTTAAGCGCGAAAAAAAACAAAAACATTTGGGACGCTGTAAACGTACATAGTAAAACCATACATTTTATTGTCGCGTTGATTATTATGGTTTCAATGGGTCAAAGTTGATTTATTTGTAAGAAAATTGCGACAGTACAGTTGTAATTACAGAATAGTCGCAAAAAATCCCCACCCTTCCCATGCTAAATAATAACGTTAATATTTCAGTGTGTAGGTCATATTCTGCAAAAGTAGCGATTTGTGCTTATTTGTTTGAGGTGTAATAAGTTTATGTTTATGTACGCATGCGCAATCGGAAGTCGTAAACCGAATGTGGGTTAAAACACCCGTTACAAGGTCATTCGAGTTTTATAATTATATAGATTCTTATCAGTGCGTAACGTTTTGAGGTAGAAATTTATTTATCGGTTCGTCACACTTAAGTTTGAAATCGAGTTGTTATCACAAAACGCGCAGATGGATGTATCTTAGGAAAAAGCTGAAGTTGCTTTCCATTGCTTCTACTCGCTCCATCTTCTTTGGAGAAGCTGAAAACAAGAATAACACGAAAAGAAAAGAGATTTGATGGAGATGAAGTCCCCGACTAATGCGCCTACTCCATTAAGGGATTTGGCCAATTTCTCTGGCGACGCCTTTTGATGTTAAACAAGGCTTGATGTGTTTCCGTCGCGATTGAAAAATAAATACAAACACAAACAACAGATAAATTAGAACGAAAGAAAGTAATGCGAGTAGAGAATCACAGATGTAATTGAATTACAACAAATAGACATGCGCAGACGAAATCAGACATTAGTATACTGCGCATGTGCCACACAAGTAGACATTAACACTAGCAACAGATATTTCCTATCGTATCTTAGAAAATGTTTCTGATGCAATTTCATCCTTACTAAAGGTAAACTAAGAACAAGTTTGAGAAAAAAGAAAAAACAAAACTTTTCTATTTAATATCCAAAATTAACAAATTAATGTTGTTTTAGTTTTGGTTGAATTCTTTTTAAATATAAATTTACTAGCAGTCCGACCGGTCGTAAAATACGCTTAAATACGATATTTTAATTTATGCGGATTTCGTATTAATTATTATAATGCAGATTCTACATTAATTATTATGTTATACCCAATATATAGTAATGATTAAGAATTTTTTTAAAGTATGACACGAGTGCCGTTAGCTAAAATCGAAACCAAAACATATATTTCTCTAGCGTTATTCGTTGCCATCTGAGTTAAGCTCATACACATATAAAAACATAAAAAAAAAACTGTTGAAAATGTATAAATGTATATGTGCGCATGTGTAAAAATAAAATGCTTAGTCGACTTGCATAAGTTAAAGTTTTTTTTTTTTTCAATTTTGACCCATAAGTAACAATTTTTACCAGCTGAACAGCACATCAAATTTGTTCCACAGGTTCGAGTCCCCTAAATATCAAGTTTAAAGTCTGTAGCTCAAAAGCTGCCAGATATTTTGGTAAAGATTGTTCCACACACAAACATAAAGGTCACTTTTATACGTATACTAGCAGGCCGCCCGTCGTTGTCCGGTCGTAAAATATGCTTAAATATAATATATATATATATTTTTTTTACATTTTCACCCCAAACAAGGCACATTGCCACTTTAGTGTAGGGGGCTACTATCAGGGGCAGCAACTACTGGGCGACTATGTTGAGATTTGGGCAGCAAGATGACGGTTCACGTTACACTTGAGCTTCTGCATATCAGTACAGTTAGGGAAGCAGGGACCTGGAATGGAATTCCAGAGTCTAGCGGTTCTGGGGAAGAAACTACTGGAGTAGAAAGATCTTTTACATCTAGGGATCTCTACTGTGTGGGGTGGGATTTAGCTGCCTGTCGGGTTTGTGGAGGGTGTCTACGTCGTGGGGGCATAAGTGTCTGCAGTTCATCAGAGCATTCCCCATTAAAATACTTGTAGAACAGGCAGAGGGATGCAACGTTTCGTCGATGGGACAGAGGCTGAAGCTTAGATGCCAGTTCAGGGCCTATCAGATTGGCGACTCTCTTTTGAACCTTGTCTAGGGGACAGAGACTAGCAGCAGATGCACCAGCCCAAATGTGACAACAATACTCCATACATATAATTATGTTCTTTTAATAGACGTTTACTTATTAATGGTGATACATTATAGTAATTTCCGCGTCATTTAATTGAGCTTGAATTTGCGGTTCGCACTGATTCAGGAGTCACGTAACCATCTGAGTGGAGTACTAGTCTGCATTTTATTAGAATTCCTAGAATCTGGTCCTTTCAAATTTAGATTTCCTCCAAACACAGCATATTTTAGATACATTGACATTTTTATTTTTGAATA
This sequence comes from Euprymna scolopes, assembly GCF_053919585.1. NCBI lineage: Eukaryota > Metazoa > Mollusca > Cephalopoda > Sepiida > Sepiolidae > Euprymna > Euprymna scolopes. Next base: position 166,491,442 of record NC_136482.1, on the reverse strand, counting down.
TTTGTATTATTGTCTCGTTTTCTTAATTTCATTTATTCAGAGAAAGTCTAAAGATAAAGATGAAACATTAATGAACACATAACTCGGTTTGATCCTTCTTTATATATATATATATATATATATATATATATATATATATATATATATATATATATATAGACCCCCCACACACACACATATATATATGATGAAAATAATGGAAATAGTATTCCGACAAAATAGGAAAAATAAAAAGGAACAAGCCGTATTATGTGTTCATCAACGTTTCGTCTTTATTTCATCCAGAGGAAGTCTCGAAATAAAGACGAAACGTTGATGAACACATAATACGGCTTGTTCCTTTTTATTTTTCCTATATATATATATATATATATATATATATATATGTGTATATATATAGTCTAAACAGATTTAATTTCTTCGTTCATTACATGTTAACTTTCTTCACTCCTCCATTTCTCTCTCTTAGTGATTTCACACCCCCTGTATATATTTATGTTATACTCCTCCCCTTTCACGCCCTCTAATCTTTCCCCCAAAATATCTTTTTTGCCCCTTCCTCAAATAAAATTTGATTTTTGTAATTAATTTCAAATTCATAAGATCCTTAACTTCTCTCCACCCACGCCAGCCATGGCTAAGTTTACCTTTTCTAAAATTGCAAATGATTCTGAACCATGTATGATTTTTGAATTTTGAATTGTTCTTGCCTGATGAGATCTATTATGATTGAAACGGTCTGCACATCGTAGCAAGATATGAATGTATTTAAATAAAGAATAATATATATATTTCATTCCTCGGTCCCCCCATCCTCCATGACCCTTCGACTATTTGGTGTATTATTATTTTATTATTATGAATAATAATAATAATAATAATAATAATAATAATAATAATAATAATAATAATAATAATAATAATAATAAAGTGAGACCAAATAAACAAGTAGAGTCAAGGAGGCAGGAAAGATCGAGGAGATAGCACTGACCATATCTCCGCTTGATAAGTGCGAAGAAAGCTGGAACCTTGGGGAAGCTTATTGCCGCTCAAATTCCAGTGAAGACCAATAGCCGCTGCCAACGAGTAATCAATGGCAAGCAACGGTTGCGATAATGCAAATTTATTTGCAAATACTATCGAAAGATGTGAAACGTACTGGAAATCTGGGGAAACTTGTTGTTACTCAAGGAACCCCACAGGATCTTTTCAAGGAGAGATGTTTGATGACCTGTGTGAAAGCTCCTTGTCAGCCGACAATAATAATAATAATAATAATAATATTAATAATAATAATAATAATAATAATAATAATAATAATGATGATTATGACGATGACAACGACGACGACGACGACGACGACGACAATAATAACAACAATAATAATAATTAATAATAATAATTAATAATAATAATAAAATTAATAATAATAACAATAATAATAATAACAATAACAACAATAATAATAATAATGATAATAATAATAATAATAATTAATAATAATAATAACAACAACAACAACAACAACAACAACAGCAACAACAAACTAATGCATACAAACAAAAAAGAGATTATAGTCAAGAATAATAATAAGTATAAACCTGCCAAAACGCAATCAAGAGAAGAAGCTAGGAACACAAAATACATGGACTTGCAAGAGAAGTGAAAGGAATGAGAATAATATTTGACGTTGACGCAAATTATGTCCCCGATAGTAGTACTGTGTCTTCTTTGGGGTGAAAATTGGATTAAAATAATAAAAATAAAATAAGGAAAACAAGTGGGACCGAATTTAGGAAAACGCGTCCCGGGAAAACTCGTCTCGGAAAAACTCGTCTCGGGAAAACTCGTCTTGGGAAAACTCGTCTCCGGAAAACTCGATCCCAGAAAACTCGTCCCCTTTCGCTAGGTAGGAAAACTGGTCCCTTATTGAATAAATATCGATTGAAAACACATTTTATGATCGTTCTTGAAGGAGATATTGTTTTTTTAAATAGACTACAGCTCCCCATAATATTTAAAAAAAAATATTTTTACTTGTTTAATGTTTTTTTTTTTTTTTTTAAATAAAATCGATTTTCTAAGTGTCCGTTTTCTACCTAACTGGTTAAGTTCTTAGTGGTTTCACTTATTTTAAAGCGTTTATTATGTTCATAAACGAGACCGCATTTTTTTTTATATTAATATAAAAAGAATTTACTTATTTACTGTTGTTTATAAAAGGGTAAAATCGATTTTTCTACCTCGCCGACTATGTTGTTTAATTTATTTGGAATCATTTATTCGGTAAAGAAAAAAAACACACACCCACAGAAAACAAACAAAAAACATGTTGAGTGTTACGTGAGAACGAGAAATAATGTCCGGTATATCACATCTTAGGGGTCTTGATAATCGCTAAAAAATAGAAAATTAAAGAAATTACTGAGGGAGATTTGGTTTTAAAAAGAAAATAATAAATTTTAATATTTTTTAAAATATAATTTAGAGAGAGAGAGAGTGGGGGGGGTAAAAACTATATCTCCCTCCGAAAAACAACCAACAAAAAATGAAATTAAAAAGATTATTGATAAACGATAGTGGAGTTTTCAAGAAAATTGATTAATAAATTTATTTAGTGATTACCTTTTCTCTTAATGATTGATTTTAGAATTTTGAAGTAAAAATTTTTAAAAATTAAAAATTAGTTAACGAGAGATTGTTAGCACATGGCATCTCTCGCGCCAAAAAAGATTTCGTTTTTAATTTATTAGTTAATTTTTGCAAAATTTGACAGGACGACAATAAATGTTGATAATTGATACAATTATGATTTTAAATAACGCATGAGTGCATTTGGTATGAGAAAAAAACAAAAACATAACAACAAAAACTATCATAATTAAAAAAACAAAACAAAAAAGTAACGAAAAATCGAATCGCTCCCTGTTTTTTAATTTTTTGGTTTTGTTTTTTATTATTGTTTTTATGACTCCAAGAAACATCGTTCAAATAAGAACAAAAAAAAATTGTAATTAACTTTGTATGGACATAATAAACGCTTTAAAATAAGTGAAACCACTAAGAATTTAGCCAGTTAGGTAGAAAACGGACACTTAGAAAATCGATTTTATTAAAAAAACAAAAACAAACATTAAACAAGTAAAAATAGTTTTTAAAAATATTATGGGGGCTATAGTCTATTTTAAAAACCAATATCTCCTTCAAGAACGATCATAAAATGTGTTTTCAATCGATATTTATTAAATAAGGGACCAGTTTTCCTACCTAGCGAAAGGGGACGAGTTGTCCGGAGACGAGTTTTCCCGGGACGAGTTTTCCGGGCACCAGTGGGACCTGTCGAAATTCCACAACGGACTTTTTCATATTTAATATATTGATGTTGACATTCTGGAATGTTCAGGGAAAATGGAGACGCTCTGATATTATTGTAGCTCTTTTGTTAACATTGCAAATGTATTTATCTAAACTAGCATGGATGCACGGCGTAGCCCGGTCATAAAATACGTTTAAATATGATATTTTAAATATGATATTTTAAATATGATATATTTAAATATGATATTTAAAATATGATATTTTAAATATGATATTTTAATTCATGCAGATTTCGTATATATTATTTTCGTGTCACATTTCAAGCGTTTTTTATATATAAGAAAGTTTTGATTTCCAAAATTAATAAATATATATCCATAATACTTGGGCGCATCAGCTTAAATCGAAACCGAAACCAAAACTTATGATATATATATATATATATATATATATATATATATATATATATATATATAACGAGTTCTTTCAGCTATAATCGAAACTGAAACCAAAATATATGAAGAAGTATTGTTTAAATTATTTATCAATATATATATATATATATATATATATATATACATATATATAGATAGATAGATAGATAGATAGATAAATAACTTAAGTACCATCAGCTTTAGTCGAAATCGAACCCCAAAATTTATGAAAATTCTTGGTAAAATTATTTATTACAAGGAATGGAATGTCATAACAATTAAACGACAGTCACTCGAAAGAAAAAAGATGTAAGCGTTACACACAAAATAACACACACGCTATCGTATTAATATATAGATTACTGTATTACCAATTAGTGTATGAACATTAGGAACAATCCCAACAACTTTCCAAAAGGACCAAGAGAAATTTGAATCACAAAAAGGAAGATTGAGACAAAAAAAGAAGAAAGATCCATAATGACGAAAACAGTCGAAATATTAAGAAAATCCTTCAATCCAGAACCATCCCACATGAAATTTCAAAGGCCAAACAGCATCAAATAAACGGAAAGGGAAAACACGGAAAAAAAGGATGAAGAAAATAAAGGAGCGAGAGCACCGATCTGACCTTGATAAGAATGATGCGAAGAGTACTGAAATCATGGAGAGACTTAGTGCTACTTGGATTCTAGAAAAAATAGGATTTGTTGCGAGAAATTAATGCTAAGCGGCTGTTGCGATAACACAAAGTTATTGATAATGGTTATCGAAAAAGATGCCAAATGCAGAGAAATCTAAAGAGATCTGCTATCGCTTTGACTCCCAGAAATACACATATGTTGTTGCCATTGAGCAATCACTAATACTGACTTGTGTAAAAAACCTTAATGAATATATAAAGCAAAATGTGTGTGTGTGTGTTTGTATGTCTGCCAAAAACTTTCGACACACGCGACGGATTATTTCGAAATCGGTATCGCTTTGAAGGCCGATCCTTCGGACGACAAATATCGAAAAATTGCCCCAAAAGCATTCATTCCTTAACACTTAACTGGGAAGTTTTTTGTTTTTTTTACAAGGAGGGGTCGTTTTTTGCGTCGACATTTGCGCAAGTCATTGTATCCGTTGGATTGACTACACTTAATTTCAATGCTCGCGACTTCCGGTTGCCCCACGGAGGCATCGGCTAAGACGTTATGTTTTTTTTTTACCTTTTTATTTTCCTTTCCGTTAGGGGTTCGAGCTTGCCTGCCTACCTACTACCACTTTTTTTTAACACCCCTCTCAACCCGGGCTGCGTACTGTTGTTTTGTATTCCCCACCCCTCCACTTTCCTTACTACATCACATAAACACACCTGGGCAACACCGCGTACCCTCACTAGTACAATATAAATAAAAAAAAACAATAAAATGTTGAATAAGGTGTTATTTATGCATTGAGCACTGTAATTAATGAAAGATGGTTGAAGGAAAAAAAATTATATAACATTCATTTAGAAGACTATAAAATATTATAATTATATAAACATTAGTCTCACACATTAAATACTAGCAAGGATCCTCGACGTTGCCCGGTATTGAATGATGGTCAACGAATGCTTCACACTCCCATATTTTATTGTCATCGAAATCGGTGAAATCGACTTTTTTTTTCAATCAAATCACCTGGAGGAGATTCACACGTCTCGCCGTAGTCACTTAGTCTACAATACATTGCAGTTTACATTGCCCTGTAGAGAATCTACTGTTAGTTTTTAAAATATTTGTATATAATGGCTTTAATTAAAGTTTAAAATGCGAAAGTCAAATATCCTGGTTGAGTTTTGCTCTAAACAGAAGCATTAATTTTGAACGCGCTTCTGTCATATCAACAACCCACTTTTTATATGCCGCGCCTTTCTGCTTGTGCGGTAATAAAACTTCTCATATGCACTTTTGATGTTAAGTTTTATAAGGCGTTAATTTTAGTTAAAATCGCCTGTTCGTTCTATCATCAGATGTATTCGATTATCGTTTATCATTATGAAATATAAATTACATTTGTGTGAAATTTCAAAATAATCAGCCCAACTGTTTAGGAGTCAAGAGGGAACGAACTCACATACACACAAGGTTCCTTTTATATAATAGATATATAGATTGATAGATAGATAGATAGATAGATAGATATGTAAAATTGATTCACAACAGTAAAATATTGCAAAATCATGTCACGGACTAGATTACTGTAAAAAAAATAACGTAGATTGCACGAACAAAGCTTTTTTTTTTTTTTAAAGAAATGCACACCTGTGGAACTCTCTTCCCTTTACCTGCTTTCCAGCTGACTACAATATGCCCGTCTTCAAGTCCAATGTAAACAAGTTCTTGATGAGCCGTTCCCCTTACGTAATCTAATTTACCAAATTTACATTTCTAACGATTACTATGATATTGTCCTTTTGACTACTGTACACTCTTTAACCCATATCATCTAGTGGCTTTTGGGTCTTGATAAGTGGTGAATTTTTTTTTTTAAAAAGAAATTGATTTAAAACATATGAAGTTTAAATAAGTAAAGATTACGAGACCATTTGCAAATAATATTGATTATGTTAACCCGTTAAGGGCCAAAATGTAAGTGAAAAAACGAATTACTCGCATATATAAATCTGATTGTATAACTTGAATAGGCCGGCTGAACAATAATAACAAACTGTGACAAAATTCGTTAGTCCAAAAAACGAATTATCTCCAACGATCAGTCTAAACTTTGACCTTCCACTCATTTATCCCTATGAAGTACATGCTTCTGCTGCTGGCATTGGTTGTTCCGATGTCTTTCTAGTGGGAATTATTTTATAGAAACACATTGCATGTATACGGGACGAACCCCGTGAAGATCGCTAACGTTCTGAGTTAAAGCCAGTTTGTGGAACGAATTGGATTCGAAACTGACACGTAAAGATTGTCAGACTGTGTCGATAATCATTTAGCTACCCTCATTTGCCGATTTTGTAATCTATCTATATATCTATAAAAGTTACATTGTCCGTGTATATGTATGTGTCTGTGTGCGTACATTTCACTACCGAATTACTCTGTCAATTTTCGGTCTACAGACTCGAGATTTGAGATAAGGGGTATTGAGATTTGGGAAAATCTTTTTAATAGGTTTTTAGTCAGAAATTTGGCTGTCAACGGGTCAAAGTTCAACGATTTGACCTTTGAAAACTCTACGAAACATCTCCGCCAATTTTGGGTCTAAACAATTGGAATTTTAGATGCCGGTTCCTTGAACATGGATCAAACTTCTTAATTTGGTTTGAGCTCAAAACATTACATGTTAAGAGGTAAAAATTGGGGTCAAAGTTTTAAAAGATTGACCTCAGCGAATTTTTGGTTTAAACATTTGAAATTTTACATAAAATGTATTCAGACAGAGGGAAAACTTTTTAATTGGTTTTTAGCTGAAAATTTGGCTACCAAAAGAGTTGACCATAGCGGTCTCTAGCAAACTATTCAACAAATTTTGGTTCTAAACATTTGAAATTTTACAGGAAGGGTATTCAGACGTACAGCAAACTTTTGAATAAGTTTTTGGGCAAAAATTTGGCTGCCGAGAGGTCAAAGTTGAAAGAGTTTACCATTACAGACTCTACCAAACTCCTCCACCAACTTTGTGTCTAAACACTTGAAATTTTATATATAGGTTACCGGGACATGAGTCAAACTTTGTAATATATATATATATATATATATATATATATATATAGTCAGAAAGTATGAGAGAATATATATTTTTTTCCACAGCCGAACCCACGTTGCGCCCACAAGAGCCAAGAAAGCCAACAAACCGGAGTTTCGCCCTCATTTGGGCTCATCAGTAGACATATCCGCGCTCAGGATTTGAATCCCGAGCCTTTTGCATGCTAGACGAGCACTCTACCAACTGAGCAAACACTCCATACACGCAATAATGTCTATTAACTTACACAGATCAAGCAACCCGCGGCACAGATCTGACAGTTGAAAGAACCTACCTCATATCGAACAAAGAGCGAGGTATCAAACCAGCTTTAACTTAAGCCGACGTCTCACTAGTAGGAATTTTATATACTCGAAAGGACGATATTACCCCGATGGATCTTGTGGGCTTCGACGTTGGTTCGGCCGTGGAAAATAATTATATATTCTCTCACACTTTCTGAACATTCTATTGATCACTCGTTAGGTTAGCTTGTTGGCTGTCAAGGGGGCAAAGTTCAACGATTTGTACCTTTGAAAACTATACCAAACTCCTCCGTTAATTTTGGGTCTAAACATTTTAAATTTTAGATGACCATATATTACGACCATGTAATCCATACAGCCACCTACCTTGAATATGCTGCTGTCAAACCTGATATAGTTATATGGAATAAATCAGAGAGAGTGGCACCCTCGTTTGGAGTGAGTACCCCTAATGATAGAGGTCTGAACAGAGCTGAAAGGGAGAAACAGACTAAATATTAAGGTCTCATGTATGATATGAAAAGAAAGTCGAATCTTAGGGAGATATCGATCATATCAGTTATTATAGGTGCCACAGGACTTATGAAGGAGAACCTGAAGTCCTACCTAACTAATATTCTTGGTGAATCAAGTGCAACAGGGATCCAGAAAATTGCACTTAAGGGAACAACGAGGATACTAAAAAGAGCTCTCGGTTGGTTTCAATAAAAAGCAGGGCAATGTTGGCAGCTGGTTTGGCTGCCCTATACCCAACGTTACAATCTTCAAAGGAAGAAAATTTAAAAAAAAAACACCAGAGGAGTAACAAACTGGCAAAAATAGTTAAATATGACCGTTAACCAAATCATTAAATAAAAGAAATAAACACCCACACAAATTCATAAGAAAGAGACCATCGTTTATAACAATATCATGATGGAATCTTTCGCCGTTTTCATCACTAATATCACTAAGAAGGCTAGAAATGGATTTCCTATGCGTGCGTGCAAAAAATGGCCGCAGATTCTCTCTACATTGTTTAATGTTGCACACTGTTATTATCGGTGACTTTTCATTTAGTTCCTCAGGCCGTATTTATTTTAATTTTCACAGCATTTAAACTCACAGTCTCTGGTAACCCGACTTGGAGCAAATATATAGAAGATACTACACAGGCAGCTAAATCTCTACAAGGCCACCATCCAGCCCTGCACAAATCTGAGCGGATGCATCGGTAAGTAGTCTTTCCTTCCGAGACAGCGTTCGAAAAGAATTTCTAATCTTATAGATCACACACTATCTACCAAACTCCAGCCTCTGTCCCATCGCCGCCATGTTGCGTCACTGTGCTTGTTTTACAAGTACTTAAATTCAACGTAAATATACCCGAAAAAATTAACAAACAGCTAAATTCCATCCAACTTATATTGTGAAACTCCTCATATGCTGCAATAAATTTCAACTCAAATACATTCTTTCCTCGAACTGCTAGCTTATGAAATTCACTTCCTCCTCCCTGTTTCCCTGACTGTACCTATTTACTATGCCTCCCCACGGGACAGAGTTAGACACCAGGGTCGTTTTTTTAACGTGGAGAAAAGGTACAAAAATAAAAATTGTCTCAGTCGTGAAGGATTTCTCCTCCACCGAAAGAGAACAAGAAATAGAAGTGCAGCATCTGAAGAACAGATACTACACTTTGATCTTGACCAAAATCCCTGACTGTAGCGCACAAAAAAAAATAACGTAAATAAATATCTCGCTGCAAAACGCATCACTTAGATTCCCTGAAGATAGGAGTCTCCAAAGTTTTCGACAAAAGAAGGGGTAGATTACTGACTTTTTAGAGCTTCCTGTGCCAACAAAAATAATTAAAAAAATGACCTGGACGTGTTTTATACTATTTAGCTTATTAGCTTTGCATTTAATGAAACGGGTTCTACAAATCCTCATTCTTTTAACCATTGTCACAATATTTTCACACATTTTTATTTTTTTAATTATTTCCTGAATATTTTTCCATTTTCTATGAGATCCGCCGGCCGGATTAGAAGCTTTGGTGGGTTAGATCTGGCCCGGGGACCGTAGTTTGTAGACGTCCTGCCTTAGAATGTACATATAAACTGAACCTGCGTTTAAACTGAGGCAGAGATAAAAAGTGGGAGAAACTCTTTATTGTGGTTGTAGGAAAGCGAGTATTCTTAAATTTGAAAGTTTCATGGGGAGACCATAGATTGAAGCTCGGACGAGCACTTGTCATAAAAATAACGATTGATAAAAGCCAGACTGGCAACGTTCCTTCTGTGGAAAACAGGCTGTAAGGAAGGGAAAAGGGCGTCACCTATCAGATTTAGTAGCCGATTTTGAACTCAGTCAAGGTAGGATAAGTCTTCGATGGGCTTCTTCCGAGATGTGGCAACAGCACTCAATTGTAAGACGTATTTAGGAATTATATAGATAAAGGATTGTATCGGGAGTAGGGTACCTTTATTCGTATTGTATGTGTATACAGATATAATTTAACTGTAAAAGACGGACCTTGGCGTATGACTTGGAACACTCTATAGTCAATTCAGGCGAACAATAAAATGTCGAATTAATTAGAAGAACGGATCTTAGTATGAATGTGGTATTGTGGCGAATAAGATGCTTCTAATCAAGAGTAGGAAATACATTTGTTGGTGTTTGTGACCAAGGATGACCAAGGAAACCCATTTCCTTACACACTTTTGTAATTATTCGTTGCTCATCTATTTCCCTTATACTTCTGTAAATAAATATTACAAAGTGTAGTATCTGTTCTGATGCTACACTTGGGGAATTTTGTACTTGAAGATGAAAAAATGCTTCTAGGATGGGGATCTTAGGCAATTTAGGAATGTCAACACCTCCCTGCAAAGAACCATACAACCTAATGTCATCATTTCTTATGACAGAATATAAGAAACAGAGGACCCCTTGTGAATATCATATTCCCATTAAAATTCCTCCTTTGGAGAAAGCCAGTGCAACCCGTCTTCGGTCAGTAATCTACAATCATCATTCTTTGCTTTAAATTTAAACATTTTCTCCTGGTGAGTATTTCTCCCCTGGTGAGTATTTCTTCTCCTGGTGAGTATTTCTCCTCTGTCTAAAAAAAATCCTAGTAAAATCACTACTTAAGTAGTGAAACGGCCAATTTATTTTTTACGTAATGTTATCCAAACTCAACCTGTCAACATAAAAGGATTTACTACTGCAATTGAGCAATACAATATATATAATATATGGCATCATCGCCGTGACATACCTATTCTTGTTAAATTCACAAATGTAAGCAATGTTGAATTTGACCTGTAGCAGTAGAAATTTCTATTTTTCGATCTAATCCAGAGCGACCCTTGTTTAGAATGGTGGAATTTTTCCCACATTAAAATCCGACCTTGTGGCTGACTTTGCCATCGTGTAGAGGCAAAAAAAATGTATAAGAAGATGATAAATTAAAAGTACAATTGAAGAAATGCATTGCGTTTTCATCGTTAAACACGTAGATTGAATAGATGCATGTTACTAACACCATTTCTTTTCTTTTTTTGTTTTTTCTTTCCTTTAATAGAACTTGAACCCAACCCGCTGCTTTTACAAGTCATTCCGATTGCTCCTACGCCATCGTTACCCCCTTTTCTCGATGGCTGGACTGAAATGCTAAATGAAAATTGATGAAAAATATTTGGCAAGGGCGATGTGTTTGCATGCCAATAAGTGACGCTGATTTGGGAACAAAACGACCGGACTGCCCTTTCACCGCCCCGCTGTCCGTTCATGTTTATTCTGGTGTTACTAACCAGAGAAACATTTCAACTGAGGCCAGCTGCTCGGTCATTACTTGCAACACAGCGTCGGCTTACACTTAGTTTTGGCCCCAAAACACACGAGAACAAGTCAAGAAGACTGGAAGTAATGAATTGGGTTAGCCCTGAAACACCGACGATAGCAATTTAGTATCAGGTGCTGGCGACCAGTTGCTTTCGTCTGTATTCGGACATTTGAAATGTTTCTATTTGGAAATATCAAAGCAAGTACGTCTGGGACGTGATGTAGGTTAGGAAAGAAAGGAAAACCAATGTGATCGAAGTAGTTGTTGCATGTGTTTATGGACACAACATTTTAATACTATTTTTGACAATGGTCTTTTTTTATAATATTAAGAGAATTCTGATGAATTTTTTATGAATCCTTATCAAAGCACGACTAACAAGGAGTGCACGCTATTTTTTTTTTGTCAATATTATAAAAACTAAATATATGTGTAGCGAAACCTCTAAAACAAATCAATTACTTTTATATTAATCCAGGCAGACATTTGAATAATATAAATAAACATTTGACAACTTAGTTCCTGGATCATCCTGAGAAGAACCCGTCATTTAATCTGATGAATCTGAGAGACAACGTAAACGAAAAAACAAAATTATTACTGCGAGAATGAGAACGAAAAGACATACGTAGTTTAAAGTTTACGGGCGAAGAGCCGCTTTTGATAAACAGCGTAAGGTTCTTGAAAAATTGTTAAGAAAGAAAAGAAAAAAAATTGAAAATAAAGGAGGGAACGTCTTGGAATTCTCCGATATGCATGAGCAATCATAATTCCATTGCAGATTGAGATTAACACACACACACACACACACACACACACACACACACACACACACACACACACGCACCCACCCCCACACACACACACACACACACCCACACACACACACACACAAGACTCCTCCCCCAATACCCTCTTTTTGTAACATAGCACGAACTCGCGTATCCAAATGCATGCGAAATGACGTCATTGACAAAGGAAAAAAAGACTAAAAAAGAGAACGACACCGTTAGAGACATGGAGCACGTTCGAGACCACGTGAAAGGCGTGAATAACGTTCGAGGTCACGTGGGTGACGTCACGGCAGTAACAATGAGGAAATGAATGGCCTTGCTACAAGATCAAAATGTAGTACCTGTTCTTCAGATTTTGCACTCCCATTTCTTGTTCTCTTTCGGTGGAGGAGCAGTCCTTCACGACTGAGACAATTTTTTAATATTTTTTTTTAACCTTTTCTCCACATTAAAAAACGACTCTGGTGTCTAACTCTGTCCAGTGGGGAGGCATTGTAAATAGGTACAAAGAAAAAGCGAGCTGAAGGTCTTTTCTTTTCTTTGATCACTTTCCTACTGAAACCCCACGATGTGTTGATCCCCGGACAATTTTTATTTTTATTTTTTCAGTATCTTATAATTTTCTTTTTATTGGACATCGGCACCGTAACGCATCCGAGAAATTTATCCACTACTTTAGACACCCTAACCGAGAGATCTGTTAAAGATTGCAACCTTCCTTTTAATTGCAATGATGTATGTTTCTCTTGCACCTGGTTCACCGAATATATTTGCCGGGTAGTTTTCGAAATTATTTTGCATGGACCCGATTGTTCCTATGATTACGGAAATGATGAGAATCTTCCTAAGACACCATTTTCTTTTCATGTCGTATATTAAATCTTAATATTTCACCGTGTTCTCTCTCTCCTCTCTCTCTCCTCTCTCTCTATCTCTATCTATCTCTCAGGTCTGTTTAATCCAGCACCATTACATATTAATTTTAACTAGGATGTCTACATTTTCATTTCATGTCGTACATTAGAGCTTAATGTTTCACCATGTTCTCTCTCTTTCTCTCCATCTCTCTCTCTCTCTCTCTCTCAGGTCTGTTAAATCCAGCACCATTACACATTAATTTTAACTAGGATGTCTACATTATTCCTTTTGTCCTATATCACTATATCAGGTTTAATAGATTTGTTTTCAAGGTACGTAGCTGTGGGAATTGAATAGTCATAACTTATTTCCAACTGTTTTTTTTTATTGTATATATGTATTCCCGGATAGGTTTTATAGATAGTCCAGTGAAGATATTTACACACTGTCGTATTATATAGATAAACATTATGTTATATTATGGGGCTCTAAAAAGGCTTAATGTAACGTTGTGTGTATGAATACGTTCCATAACGACATACATGTTGAATAGTGGGTTTATATTTTATCTGTATATCTACGTACGTGTAAATGCGTGTATGTATTGCATAACGACGTACATGTTGAATAGTGGGGTTTATATTTTATCTGTATATTCATGTGCGTGTAAATGCGTGTATGTATTGCATAACGTCGTACATATTGAATAGTGGGATTTATATTTTATCTGTATATTCATGTGCAAGTAAATGCGTGTATGTATTGCATAACGACATACATGTTGAATAGTGGGGTTTATATTTTATCTGTATATTCATGTGCAAGTAAATGCGTGTATGTATTGCATAACGACGTACATGTTGAATAGTGGGGTTTATATTTTATCTGTCTATCCATGTGCGTGTAAATGCGTGTATGTATTGCATAACGACGTACATGTTGAATAATGGGGTTTATATTTTATCTGTATATTCATGTGCGTGTAAATGCGTGTATGTATTCCATAACGACGTACATGTTGAATAGTGGGGTTTATATTTTATCTGTATATTCATGTGCGTGTAAATGCGTGCATGTATTGCATAACGATGTACATGTTGAATACTGGAGTTTATATTTTATCTGTATATTCATGTGCGTGTAAATGCGTGTATGTATTCTATAACGACGTACATGTTGAATAGTGGGGTTTATATTTTATCTGTATATTCATGTGCGTGTAAATGCGTGTATGTATTCCATAACGACGTACATGTTGAATAGTGGGGTTTATATTTTATCTGTATATTCATGTTCGTGTAAATGCGTGTATGTATTCTATAACGGCGTACATGTTGAATAGTGGGGTTTATATTTTATCTGTATATTCATGTGCGTGTAAATGCGTGTATGTATTCCATAACGACGTACATGTTGAATAGTGGGGTTTATATTTTATCTGTAAATTCATGTGCGTGTAAATGCGTGTATGTATTCTATAACGACGTACATGTTGAATAGTGGGGTTTATATTTTATCTGTATATTCATGTTCATGTAAATGCGTGTATGTATTCTAAAACGACGTACATGTTGAATAGTGGGGTTTATATTTTATCTGTATATTCATGTGCATGTAAATGCGTGTATGTATTGCATAACGACGTACATGTTGAATAGTGGGGTTTATATTTTATCTGTATATTCATGTGCGTGTAAATGCGTGTATGTATTCTATAACGACGTACATGTTGAATAGTGGGATTTATATTTTATCTGTATATTCATGTATGTGTAAATGCGTGTATGTATTCTATAACGACGTAAATGTTGAATAGTGGGGTTTATATTTTATCTGTATATTCATGTGCGTGTAAATGCGTGTATGTATTCTATAACGACGTACATGTTGAATAGTGGGGGTTATATTTTATCTGTATATTCATGTGCGTGTAAATGTGTGTATACGTCGTATCATGTAGTTGATCGTTTAGTGTGTATATTTTTACATTTATGCAACAGTTCTAACAGGAAACGATTGACGTGGACGCATCGAAACAGTTGTAGACAAACAGTTCTTTTTAACAGATGCAAATAACACAAACCTACCTGAATTATTTAGGAACATTTATTTTCATTATCCAGCCGGCATTTTAAAAAATTACACGTTTTTACATCTTGGCTACCTAAAATGACGCCGCTCCCTCCGTCATGGAGATCAACTCTTGAGTCGTCCGTTCCCTCTGATGTCCAGCTTACGACTGCCTTAAATCTCCCCAAATCTATATTTCATGACATGTTTCATTACGTGTCTCAAACCAACAGCTGATGTAACCCCAATCTAGTTATTGGTTTATGCAACCCAAAATTCATGTTTACATCTATTTTCTATGTTCACACTCCTTTTGGGATATTACATGTCAATCATTTTTCCTAATTTAATTGTTTAGTTTTCTAATGATAGTACTTGATCCAGCGGCCCACCGCTGCTCGAATCAATAATAATAATAATAATAATAATAATAATAATAATAATAATAATAATAATAATGTTTTCACCCTTGGCCCTGCTTGCCACAGTTAATACAGATACTGCGCTATGATCACAGCCCAAAGCATCACAACATTACAATTAGAGTCTTCAGAAATTGTTCTGAAAGGAAAGAAAGAAAAATGAAATAAAGGAGGGAATGAAGAGATACGGCTTGAAATTCTCCGATATGCATGAGTGTCACGTGACTCACACTCTACTCCTGTGTGGCACAACATGTCCATGCGACGTAGCATCACGCACCAGAATATCATTACAGACTAAATTTGACAAGAGGACAACAGATTTTAAATGACAGGGACGCCCAGCCTCATCGAATGAAAATCATTACAGCAATTGAACATCCTATATTTAAGAGTATTGATTTTCCAACCCTTATCGACCTAATCATCCTGAATGTCAAATTTCCTTTAATCACATTTTATGGTATTATAATGCCATAATCGGCGTTAAAGAAAATCCACGTTGAAGCTTAGTTTACTCGGACTTCGGTTCTCATTTTTATATTCCCACGATGTTTCAGGCGATGTAACCTCCGATCTTCTTCATGTATATCCTCTCGAATTCTTGAAACCCATCTTATCCATCTGCCGATTCCTCAAACTGCAACGACAAAGGCTGGGCCGTTATATGTTTTGATTTCGATTCTAGCTGATGGCACTCAAGTCATATTTTTTCTTATTTTTTTAAATCGCCACTATATATGAGTTGCAATATCTCCACTCTTTTATAAAAGTCACTTTGCGTGTATGTGAGAGAGTTCCTTTCTTATAGAGTCCGCAACGCCTGAGCGTATCTTTTCCAAAGTTAATATATATGTCTGGCAGTGTTCTTAGATATTGTTTGTACAAAAATAAATCTAATGAGTATCCAAATCGACAAAATCCAATCCGAAAAATAGTCTTTTTTCTCTTATAGATCAAAATGAAAAAGTTTACAGGGAAATATTTTACGTTACACCGGCCAAGAGAAATAATAAAATCTCAACAAATTATTTTAACAAAAAACCCAGATGTATTATAATCTGTAGATATAACTGAATGATAGAGCAATCGGTTACATATCAAAGTGTTCCTTGTTTATGCCCGGATATACCTCACTTAATTTTTTTTATATAATGGAGTGCAATTCACAATAAAAGAAGAGATAAAAAAGAGATACCATTTAAAATCGCTGCAAATCATTTCTCCGTTTGCATACTGTAAACTAAACATTAATAAGAAGTGACTTTTACAGGACATCCTCGTCAAACCCAAATATCAGCTGACGTAAACAAACACAGGCGGAATTTGGTGAACGACATTATCATTATTATTAAAAATGTTTTTGTTTTTTTTTGCAAATTAGTCCACCAGACAAAAGAAGAATGATTCTTTAATAGTTAATACGAAATTTTCATAAATTAAAATATCATATTCAAGCATATTTTACGACCGGGCAACCTCAGGGGGTCAGTTAGTCATGTAGATATGAAAGATTAAATTACTGCCGTCATTCTATGATTGATAATATCTATATAATTATAAAACTCAAATAACCTTGTAACGAGTGTTGTAACCCAACATCCGGTTTACGACTTCCGGTTGCGCATGTGTACATAAATATAAACCCATAACAGCGTAAACAAATAAACACAAATCGCTACTTTTTCAGAATTTTACCTACGCACTGAAATATTAACGTTATTATTTAAAAATTATTATTTAACATGGGAAGGGTGAAGATGTTTGGCAACTATTCTGTATTACAACTATACTGTCGTAATTTTCTTACAAATAAATCAACTTTGACCCGTTGACAACGTATTGTTTTACTGTGTACGTTTTCAGCGTCCCAGTTGCTTTTTCCCCGTTTGAATTATCTAAATAATTGTTAATACTTTCTGCATTTTTTACATCGTTCATTTCCGTATTAAGTTTAAGTTATTTTAACGAAATTTTCTTACAAATAAATCTATTTTAACCTTTGACAATCATAACACCATTTTACAACGTATTGTTTTACTGTTTACGTTTTCAGCTTCCCAATTGTGTTTTTTTTCGCGTTTAAATTAAACGAAATATAAAAATTTGAATAGTGTAGATTTACCTATAAGTATGGCAAACCACTTATAATTCAATGGCTGTAAGTTTTTTTTTTAAATAAACAATTACAAACAGAACGACTCATAGAAATCTATTTATATTGTTTTATTGATTTTTACTATACTTTCATAGAAATGTTTCTGTTATGCCACAAAAACTATTTTCTGTACGTCACATGTGTCATGCTCATACATTAATTCCATAGCTAATATAACATACTGACCCAACGGGTCACGGGCAGTCTAATATTTCGATAAATAGCACTAACGGATAGAGTCAGTAACATAAATCAACGTCGTAATGATAAAATCATCTGCGTTAATGTAATGACGATGTTGTGATAGATTAAATTCACAATGTTGTATGATATGTTTCATCGTAAAATTACGGAATAACAATAAATCTGTCGGGAACATTCTCGTTTCTCTTCGTTTTCGTTTCCGCATCCCGAGCGCCGATTTCTGTTTTGGCTAAAATTCGTTGTCTGTTTTCGGAAAATAAACGCATCAACGTTATGCTGTTACAAATGTACAACAAACACGCGGTTGACATCTTGCTTTCAGTTGTCCAGGTATCCGACCGGCATCCGGTTGATGGTCGACGGATCCCGTGTGCGGCCGCTCTCAGTGTCAGCTCGCTAGGACAGGTGACGCCAGGAACCACGCTCGGGCGGATGCAAAACGATGCCAAATCTATCGACTTTGCCGACCATTTAGCGTCCTTTGCAGCTGCCCACCTGTCGCCAATGAAAATGTCGTGTATCTGCAATCATCATGGCGGAATCATAAGTTTCCGTTTTCAGTTGGTCTGTTCGGACGATGACGATTTACGTCAGACATAAAAATGGATGTTTACACAAAGTAGCGATCAATAAATTCACCTAAAATATACATTAGTTTTTACTCACCTCCTCTCTAAACAAGGCATATTACCATTCAGACGTAAAGGGGCTACTAATTTGGACCATGCCTAAGAAAGATTAAGATATTGGCTCACGTTGCATTTGGACTTCTGCATATCAGTACCGTTTGGGAAACAGGTAGCAGGAAGAGAATTCCAAGTTTAGCTGGTCTAGGAAAGAAGCTATTTAGTAGAAACTTTTCTGGCATTTAGGGTCCTCAATAGTGAAGGGGGTTCATTTTGTTGCCAAAAGGGGTTTTCGGGGATATGTACGTCGAGGGGGGCACAAGTGCAATGAGTTCATCAGAGCACATTCCATTAAAATAGTTACAAAACAGGCACAGGGATGGAACATTAGCATCTTACAGTCTGTGAAAAACCTTCAATTTATTCCCCTTATTTTAAAGAAAATGAAAAAAAGCCAATTTAGCCTCGTAGGCGATGTCTGTTCTCTTCCCTACAACCTCTATCTCACACTAAAGATGTTGCGAGTTTTTCTCTATCGTTATTTTCATGGCAAGTGATCGACTGAGCTTCAATCTATGCCCCTGTCCTCGCCAAACTTTCACAAGAAACACCCGTCTAGCAGAAAACACTATCAATAATTCCTCCCACTTTTTATCTATGCCTAAACCTAAACGCAGATTCCATGAACAAAGCTTCTTTCTTAGAACTGCACGCCTATAGAATTGTCTTCCGTTTTCCTGCTTTCCAGCTGACTACAATATGGTTGCCTTCAAGTCTAACGTAAACAAGTTCTTGATGAGCCGTTCCACTTAAATTAACAAATTTACCGAATTTCCATTACTAACGATTACTATATTGTCCAATTTTACTACTGTACACCCATTAACGCTTATCCTCGAGTGGCCTCTTGGCCTAGATTTGTGATGGTGCCTACGTAAAAAAAATAAACTTTAGTCGTTCATGAATTCTAACGTCAGGTGAAGTTTTAAGCGAGTTTACATATTATTAATATTGTGATGGAACGATTCCAAAATTTCCCGATTCCGACACAAGTACCGATTCTATTCTGAATTTCCGATTCCGATACAATTACCGATTCCGATTCTTGTCAAATTTCTTAATGTACATTTTTCTTTATGTGTGGGGTCGGATTACGGCAAAATATATGTATACCATGCATATATTTTCGCAAATGTAAACGTACACTTATCGGTATGACATCGATTTTAGTTTTATTAGCCATTCCAAAATCAATAATTTTTTTCATCATTTCATCATCTATAGGAACCGTGGAAAGTTCAGTTTAAAATAAAAATAAATAAATAAAAGTAATAAAAAGAATCGTTTTGGGAATCTAAAGATAGACACATTTTTTTTTCCGATTCCGATACTCCAAAACGATTTTTTCGATTTCCGATTCCGATTCCGATTATTCGTCAAAACACTGATTCTCATGGATTGAGACGTCACCTACGAATATGATTGTCAGTGAAATGCTTGATACACGGCCCTCATCAAAAACATTTGTACCAAAAATCTACAAAACAATCATGCTGACATACTGGGTTTTCCTTAGAATACCAAGGTTAAGCAATGTTGATCGGGGTCAGTACCAACTTGGTGACCATTTGAGAATATTAGGAGGTGTATGTAAGAGGTCGTTTACACCTCCCTGTAAAAAGTTTTTTTCCATGACACTTGCTCCTTCGAAGGAAACCGATTCAACTCACCTAGGTTGAGTCTCATTGCTTGTGGAGGAATCCCTTAAAGCACTATAGCGCTTTCTTTATTAAAAGATAAAAGCTTAAATGGGTGCATGGACCCAGGAAACGTTAACACCACAATTTGTTACATTCTTAATAGGGTATTTTCCACTTTATTTCTGCAAAAGCAGCCTGCTTTTTGCGTTTTTTAAAATAGATTTATAAGTATGTACCGATCTTTATAAATAATAATAATAATAATAATAATAATAATAATAATAATAATAATAATAATAAAGAACAATTCCGAAAAAACTTCGAAAAAAGAATGCCAGAAATTGGAATCAGAGGAATAACTGCAAAAGTACAACGACTAACGATAATGAAAACGACTGAAATATTAAGGAAAACCCTTGAATGCGGAGAATAATACAAGACAATATAACGAATAAGCGTTACAGGGAATGAAGAACACCGAAACTGCATATTTACAAGTTCTACACCCCCCATCATGCATCCCCCCAATTGTTTCATCACCGACCCCTCCCCCTAAAAAAATGATACCAAAGGGCCGAGAAGGGTCAATAAGGACTGAAAGACCGAGGAGCGAGCGCCAACCAGGCCTCGGCTGGACAAGCGCAAAGAGAACTGGGACCTTGGGGAGGCTGAGTGCCACCCAAATTCCAGTATAAACCAATGGCCACTACCAGCGAGAAATCCATGGTAAGCGGCTGTTGCGATGATGCAAATTCATCTGCTCATGCTATCGAAGGAGGTGGAGAGAGCTGGACGTCTGGGGAGACTTGTTGCCACTCAGCTTCCAGAGAATACCACAGGTTTCCAATCAGATCGTTTGTTAACTTGTGTGAAAGCTCCATGTGAGCCAATAATAATCTAAATATCAATTTATTTTTTCTATGCGTTCAGTATCACAAAAACCCATCATCATCGGAAACATTAACTAATGAAAAAACGAAATACTTCCCTTTGCATTTTCTCTTTAAAACTACTTCCTCTGGAACATTAAAAAACATGGCTGTCTGTTTACGGTTTAAAATTGGCTATTTGATTTTATAATTAAAAAGTCCTGTTAAGGAAAGACTGTCAGTTTTTTATTATAATTTCTTTTTTAAAATTTAAACCAAATATGCAAGTGAATCGACAGTGAATTATAATTTATATAAAAATTATTACAAAAAACAAAATGTTATGTAATGGATGGCTGGAACCATCCGATACATAACTGAAAAGAAAAAAACTTCTTTAATAAAAGATTTAAAAGAGTGGGCATCGAATAATCGATTGTCCACCAGTCGAAACGAGAAAGTGCTTACGTCGTAAACAGAGAAATCGGACGACGATTTTTTTGTTTACAAAACAAGGAAACGGAACAATTCCTAGTAACTCTGGAATGTATAGAAAGTAAGCATGTGAGATAAATTCAATGTCGGTCAGCTGAAGATAATCGAACGGAGGCGGCGAAAAATTGTCAAAACGTGACCAACAGAACGCGTGTTCTATTATCGAGCAGTTGATTGACAGATCGCGTGGATTGGAAAAAACCAAGCAAAAGATATGCCAATATAAGCGGTGATTTTTGGAATCTAACCAGAAGGAGAAGAAGAAGGAGGAGAGAAAAGAGAGGAGAAGAAGAAGAAGAAGAAGAAGAAGAAGAAGAAGAAGAAAGAGTTAGGAAGCGTGCGACTGTCGAGAGCATAGAATTTCCACACACCCCTCTCCATCACTGAAATGAACAGTAAGCCACACTGTTAAAGTTTGAACTATTGACGATCTCTGTGTAAAACGAAAAATATAATTTGAAAACAAAATATATTTTTATATGAAAAGCCAGTGTGTCTTACGTCTTGATTTGTTATGCTGAGTTACGCCTAACCTTTGTATGCATGTTAATTTCTTATGAGTCGGGATCGCTGTTATGACAAGCAATGACAGCTACAGAGTGAAAATGCACAGTCAAGGGGTAAATAACTCTGTCGTCTTAGCCGTTACTATAACAACCAGAAATTAAACAACTAGACGATCAATAAGAGACGGCTACTGGGTTTTTGTTGCAGCGGGGAACTTATTAATTACGACTGGTCCCAACCTAGGGGTCCTGAGACTATACAACAAAAATCCAAAACAATGTTGAATTTTCCTTGAAAATAAATCTACATTTTTTAAATCAAGTCTTTCTTAGATTTAAAAGGCAAAAAAGAATTTGTTAAAAAATTGTTTTAAATTGGTTGTTATTTGTTTTATTTTATTTTTTTATTCATTTTATTTATGATTTGTTTGTAAAATGTTCAACGAGGGTGGAATTTTAACAGGTTCCGATTGTATATAATTATTTGAAAATGCAATTAAAATGTTATGCATATATTTAAAGTAAATAATTATAGTTACATAACGATCTGATATTATTTTTTTATGTTCAAGTAAAAAGGAGAAGGAAAGAGAAAGAAAACTTTATTATTGGAACAGTATATATAAGAGAAACTCCTATGCTATATTTCTGAATTGTCGTTAAAAATCAAATTAATTGAATTTACCACGATTAGAAAATTATAATTAAAATTAAATTAATATACGTTTACCTAGTGCTAGTTTAATTGAAAAAAATTATAAATATTTCAATGATATTTGCAAGACTAGAATTTATATTAATAAACAAGATTTAAAAAATAATCATTTATTTATTTACGTCCATTTTCCGTAACTCAAGCAAGTTTATTAACGAAGTTTTATCGTTAGCTCAGTACATATTCTTGCAAATTTAGTTTCGTAAACGTTCAGTTAGCGGACAAATTTAATCTGATTGAGATTATGTTTGTTTTTTCTTATTATAAATATTTTATAAATAACATTTCTTATATACGTAATTTATTGCCTTAAATTTTGAACTTGAATACGAAAATAACAAAATATGGCAAAATTGTACAGAATAAAATATGGCGATGTATAAAGTAAAAGCTCCTCGTTAGAAGAGAATTCGTTGAGAGTTCCAACAGTTTTTCTTCCCCGGAAGGTTAATAACAAATTATATCACAGATAAGATCTTTACTCTTATGGCTTTTTAAGATTTCTATTTTCTTTCAACAAATTGTGTTCTTTTTAATCCAAATAAAAAACACAAAAACACCTTCAAACATTTTATTGTTTCTGATAATTTGCTGAGTTTCGTCTATTTTCCAAAACACGTAAAGATGCACGACAGTAATAAAAAATTATATGAGGGTGATATAAATACATCTGTTGTTTGGATGGTTACTTCCTATATATATATATATATATATATATATATATATATGTATATATATATATATATGTATATATATATGTGTGTGTGTGTGTGTGTGTGTGTGTGTGTGTGTGTGTAAAGTCTTGGAAATTTCTGTAAGACCTTTTAAACTATAAAAAAGGCTTTCGCTGAAAATTATTTTATGAGTAAGTCAATTAATTTCCTGTATCTCTGAATCGTTTTACTTACATGAACTAACAATACTGCCAATATCCTAAAAGGATCATCAGTTGTTTACCAAGAAACATTGTTTAGGGGATTATATATATATATACATATATATATATATATATATATATATATATATATATATATATATATATATATATATCAGGTTCCCAAAAAGCCTTGACCGATTTTGTTGACTTGAATTAGGCCCCTCTTTTTCATTACTAACAAGCATAGTTATGCAGAAACCAATTTGTATTGGCAAGTAAATTTTTGAATGGTCTCAGTTTTTATACTTTTTCTATGACTAATGTTATTTTATTTCTTACTTCAGTAAGTAAAAGGACTGCAAAAAACTGGTTGCAAAAGTTTCGTTCTGGTAATGAAACCCTGGAAGATGAGCCTCGAGCTGGACGACCAATATTTCTAAACAATGACGATTTAAAGGCAGCTATAGAGTCAGATTCATGTCTAATCTGTCACGAACTAGCTTCGAGGTTTCATGTAAGTGGTGAAGCCATAATACTTCATTCGCACCAGCTGGGAAAGAGATGGAGGATAATCAGATGGATAGCATATGAATTTACGCCAGCAAACAAACTGCAAAAGCTTGCCATATGTCCTTCTCATCTCAGTAGACAAAAAAAAAAAGAACCCATATTTGATCGAATTATGACATGTGATTAAAAGTGGGTAATGTATACGAACTTTAAGAGGAAACATCATTAATTATCACCGGGGGATCCTTTTTCGACAAATTTCAAAATGCGCCACTAATTCAATGGTGGACATGTCAAAGAATAATTCACTATGAGTTATTAAAAACGTGAGAAACCCTTAATGCTAATAAATATTGTGAACAACTTGTAAAAAACTCAAGAAAAGTTGCTGAAAAAAGAACCAGCCTGAATTAGTAATCAGAAGACAAGTTTTGTTTCTCCACACGTTGCACAACTTACCCTCGCCAAGATAGGACGACTAAACTGGGAGATTATGCTCCATCCATCGTATTCACCAGACCTCTCTACAACAGATTTCCACTTGTTTTTGAACTTAGATAATCATAGGAAGGACAGCCCATTCAATATTGGAGATGACTTGAAAATGGAGGTGCATAATTTTTCCAGAGCAGAACAAAAGATTTTTTCAAAAATTGAATTACTAAGCTGCTAAACCGTTGGGAGAATGTCATAGAATGTGAGGGTTCATATTTTGATGAATAAACACACCTAATGTTATATTATGGGGGAGGGGCGTTATGTTTAAGTGATATGACAGGAGATTCATACCAAAGAAACACGGCGGGGACATATATATATATATATATATATATATATATATATATATATATATATATATATAACAATGATGAGGGGGAGAGACATTTATACAGTTCTGTGGATTCTTATAACATATATTAGCGATAAGAGAGGGTGATAGGGTGATAGATGCACAGTTCTTATATTTCTTATAACACATATAGAGAGGAGGATGAGGAGGAGGAGGAGGAGAAGGAGGAGGAAGAGAGATACATATTCTTGGGAGAGTTACGCAATGTTCATAATAAGATGATCAACACATTACCTTCTGGGTGTTGAAAGATGACAAAACCCATTTACCTTTCAGTTGATGGATGACGACACTAAGACAAACAGTTATAAAATATCGATGGTGATTCTTTATTCATTGGACCGATCGAATGATGATGACGTCAGGAATTCAAATTTGTTCTACATAGTTTAATGTTTCTACCCTTCGCTTCCAAAGTGGCAGCTGACCACTGACTGCCAACTGACTGACTCTCCTGATCTCTGCTGACTCACTAGCAGACGCAACTCAGACTGGCTCTGATATTCGAACCCATAGAACTATATGGAGAATAGTCCTTTGTCTATGACGTCATAAGTGTGCTTCCCAAACCTGAACAATTCACGTGGCTATCCACACTTTTTCCAACACACACTTCTGCAAACAAAGAATCCTCTCCTAACCTATTTTCTGACCTAACTTATTTTTTTACAATGTATTTTTAATTTGTATTGTTCATTATTTTCAGCTGAAATTTTTAATATACAGCTTTATAAAAGAATGAACAATCAATTCTTTTTACAATATAAACAATATCTAACTATTTATAATAGAATTTAACAATAGACATTTTTAACATTTTGATTTCTAACATTCTATTTCTTAACCTTGATTACAAGGTTCGAGTCTCGCCTTATCCTAATCTCAGTTTCACTTATCTAATGTTCTTATTTACATGGAAAGGGAACAACACTTTTCCTATAACACTAATACTTAAACTGTGAATGTTTAATTTCCTTCATAAAAATCGGCAAATACATTTTTGGGCACCCGACATATATATATATATATATATATATATATATATATATATATATATATATATATATATATATATATATGCATACAGCTGAATGTCTGTGTGTGTGTGTCTGGTCACGAATAGACTCCTATATGGTTCACTA
Organism: Euprymna scolopes; assembly: GCF_053919585.1. NCBI lineage: Eukaryota > Metazoa > Mollusca > Cephalopoda > Sepiida > Sepiolidae > Euprymna > Euprymna scolopes. The sequence goes on along the minus strand of NC_136482.1, from coordinate 166,465,061 downwards.
TTTTAAAAAAAACTGATTGCATATAATGATAGAAGATGTATCGAGACACAGGAATGGATATGTTTGATCTGGCAGAACGGTGGTTCATTAAAACGGTGGGGTCTCTGTTCGCGCCTGTTCCACAGAGTATGGAAATAAAAAAAAATTTAAAAATTAAAAAAAAACGTTTACAAGTGTTTTTGATATAGATGTACATAATAATACTTTGATAAGTATGTTTTAACTTAAATAGGGATGGTATAATAAAATTGTAGGGTCTGCGTTCGCGCCTGGCCTCCATAGAATGGAAATAGGCACAAACCGTATTGAAGACTTTTCATATCTATCTGCGTCAGTATACTTTGATAATTATGTTTCAGTTTGAAGAAATACGGTATAATAAAATCATGAGGTGTTCGTTCGCGCCTGACCTCCATATTTATATTCTAGTAAATATGCCACAAAATTTAACAAGGTTTTTTAATATAGATCCACAGAATATTGTGATAAGTGTTTCAGTGTGAACAGGTATGGTATAATAAATTATGGGGTTTATCTATTTTATTTTTACTTTCATCATATTTTGCTTTGTTTTTGATACCCCCAATTTCGAAGCTATCCTTTACAACCCTTCCATTTCATAACCTATCATACTTTCATAAATCAGAGTCCATTTTCTGTAGGCTGTTTTTGAAGCCAGTCAACGACGGGTACTTTTTCTAGTATATATATATATATATATACATATATATATATATATTTATATATATATATATATATATATATATATATATATATATATATATTATTCAATTTTCACCCCAAACAAGGCACAGTGCCACTTTGAAGCAGGGGGCTACTATCAGGGACTTAATTAGCAGGGTCATTATGAAGGGAGATGAGTAGAAAGATGTTTGTTAACATTACACTTGAACTTCTGCATATCAGTGCAGTTGGGAAAGCAGAATCCCGGAAGGGAGTTCCAAAGACTCGCAGTTCCGGGGAAGAAACTATTGGAGTAAAAGGCTTTCTTACACCTAGGGATCTCTACTGTAAATGCATGAGACTTAGTAGCTTGTCGGGTTTGTCGGGGGTAGTTACGTCGGGGAGGTACAAGTGTTTGCAGTTCATCAGAGAATTCACCATTAAAGTATTTGTAGAACAGGCAGAGGGATGCAACATCTCGTCGATGGGACAGAGGTTGAAGCCTAGATGACAGTTCAGGACCTATCAGGTTGGCGACTCTCTTTTGCACCCTGTCCAGGAGCGAGAGACAAGCAGCAGATGTACCAGCCCAGATGTGACAACAGTACTCCATACATGGGCGAATGGTGGCCTTATAGAGGTATAGGATACTTTAAAGCGTAAGTAGTTTTCTAGCATGGTAGAGGGAGCCAACCTTCCTTGCAGCAGCCTTGGCAATGCTCTCAATTTATCCATTCCAGTTCATATTCCCGTAAACGTTGGGCCGAGGAGTTTAAAAGACGTACTTTCAGGCAATGTGTTCTTGGCCATTGCTATTGGTGGTAGAGAAGGTTTCTTGTGGTTATTGAAGGAAACAAGCTTAGTCTTAGCAGCATTGAATGTGACCATCCATTTTTGTCCCCATTCCACTACAGATTGGAGGTCATCCTCTCGTGTTTCTGCCATTTCCTTGGATATGTGTTCATTTGTTTTCCCCTCATATCTGTTATAGAGAGTGGTGTTATCGGCAAATATATCCATCTCCGAAACAATTTTATCAGGGAGGTCATTTATGAATATCAAGAATAATAGAGGTCCAAGGATAGACCCCTGAGGTACTCCCGCATTTATGTCATATTATTTAGATGTACGACCGTCGAGGACAACTTGGATGTTTCTCTTACTTAAGAAGGATTTAATTACATTATGAATTCTTCACGTGATTCCATATGATCTAATTTTCCTTAGAAGACAATCGTGCCATACCCTGTCAAAAGCCTTAGATATATCAAGAGCTACCGCTCTAGCCTCCCCTGTTTTGTCCAATGAACGGTATATACGTTCAGAAACTACAGTTTAGATATCTGCTGTTGAACTGGCTTGCCTTAATCCATATTGTTTGTCAGTCAGGAGTTTAGCAGCTGTTAGGTGCTGGACGAGGGCTTGATTAACTAAGGACTCAAATATTTTGGCGAAAAGCGGGAGGAGGCTAATGGGGCGATAATTTAGTGGGTCAGTTCTTTCACCAGAATTCTTGAAGACTGGTACCACGTAGGCGGTTTTCCAGCAGTCGGGAAAGCAAGATTCGTTAAGGCATTTATTGTAAAGTTTGGAGAGAACTCGAGCTACCTCGGCAGAGCATTTTTTTAATAGCACTGCCGGAATGAGATCTGATCCACATGCTTTTGAGGTGTCTAGTTTTTTTTTATAATCGCATGTACCTGAGAAGGGGTGATTCTCAAATCGTCTAGTGTGGTGTCTGTTCGCAGAGGAAAATCATGGAGGGAGTGGTGTACCGAGTTCAGTGTGGAGTTTGAGGCAAACTGACTGGCAAGCAGATTAGCCTTATCAGTTGCCGTGCAAGCAATCTCATGATTGTTTGATAGTGGGGGAATAGTTGAATGTCCATTATTTACTACGCTGTTGTAGATTTTCCAAAAATCCCGAGTTCCTAATTTCTGTGCTT
>NC_136482.1:166409932-166457432 GCF_053919585.1 Euprymna scolopes | reverse complement strand
TCATAATTAGCAGTCCGGAATATCTGGAGGACAAATTCAAATACCTCACAAATACTTTGAAACCCTTGCAATATCCCACATATTTTATATTAAATGCTAAGGAAAAGGGCGATACAAATATTATCCAGGTATTTCTCTTATAAGCATATACCTTCTTTTGTCTAGACACACCGCTCATAGAATCATTTGCAACACAGTAAAACAAACTAGGACTTCCAATAATACAAGCAGCATCACAAACTATAAAACAAACAAGAAAACATCTCCAAAGCAAACCAATTTCCAATAAAGGCATATACACTGTTCCTTGCCAAAATTGCCATCATATATACATTGGTGAAACCCAGAGAAAAGGCTCAATGAACATAAAAGAGATATTTAAAAAATTACAATTCTCCAAATGCATTATTCTCTCATTCATTGCAGCATAATCATACTTTTGACTTCATTCAAACAAGCATATATATATATATATATATATATATATATATATATATATATATATATATATATATATAAATTACAATAAGTTTACCAAGGTAATCAAAATGGTAAACTTAAAATATATTATAAATATTAAAGAGTTAATATTTACAAGTAAAGTAATCTCAACCAGATGTATATATATATATATATATATATATATATATATATATATATATATATATATATATATATATATAGTTTTTGTTGTTGACTTTTAAACGATATTAAGATTAACGTCTCCACCTTGGAGATCCGGTGTTTTTCTAAGAAAGTCGCCCATTTTTTATTTGCACGTATTTTTTAATTTATTTATTATTGTTAAAAACAGTAATCTAATCGCTCTATATATAAGAGCAATCTAATCTCTCAATCTCTCTCTCTCTCTTTCTCTCTCTCTCTTTCTCTCTCTTTCTCTCTCTCTCTCTCTATATATATATATATATATATATGACTACTTCATTTAATCACAGAAATAAATATACGAAAGTACAATTTTATGCGTAAATTAAGTATTTACTTCAACAGTACTCAATACATAGGTAGTAAGTTAGAAATATATATATGGCAATTAAGCTACAAAGAATATTCTGCATTTCATCCATGCCTGACGAATCCTAGTATGGATGAAACGCGGAATATTCTGTGTAGCTTAATTGCCATATATATTTTTCTATTTTACTATATATATATATATATATATATAATAGGTAAAAAATTATTTTACTATAAATATAAACCCCATTTAAGATTATTGATATTAGAATGGCCTGGAAAAAAGGTGGTCAGCTAGAGGCATTCAACGTAAAAAAATCCTGCTTTGTATGTCCGTATTTGAGATTCATAAGTGTATATAAGGCCGGTGCAAAAATAATGTCGATTTTATATATATAGTTGAACGTCAAAAAACGACATTATTTTTGCACTAACCTACTAGTTTCCCTAAATTCTCGTGTTAATTGATGCTGACTCAGGGGTAACATCCTAGCAAATGGGTCCAAAGGTATCGAATCTCCCAAGCAGTAGTAATTATTGAATAAAGGGAAGTTGCAGTTCTGTTTGTGTGGGTCAGCTAAAAAGTCAGAAATTACGGATATAACATTTACAAGCCATACATGAGTAGATTGGTTCCTGATCTTTTGAAAAAAAACAAACAAAAAAAAAACGGTTTTTATTCTTTGACGTGACTACTGAGAAAATTAGATCAGCGATAATTATTTTTAGTATTCTAACTGTTAATTAATAATGATTGTTAATTAAAAATAATCTAAATTGAAGTTAGGAAAACTTCAAGTCAATCTTTTCATTTAATCTTTTTTATATTATGAACCAGGGATGAAAATAGATAGAAAAATGTCAAAGCTGTCAAAAGGAAAGATATATGCGGGCTCTCATCAGAAGGATGTATACAGGGAGAAAGAGAGAGAGAGAGAGAGAGAGAGAGAGATAGAGAGAGAGAGAAGAGAGAGAGAGGGGGACAGAGAGCGGTATAAAGAGAGAGGAAGTAGGGTGAAAGAGGTATAAAGATATATTAAAAAACATCTTACATACACGTTTAAACGTTTTATTTATCATGTCACCTGGGAAACGTCGGGTAGGGCTACTACTAACACATCAATAAATGTTACCACAATTACTGTGGTTTCCATTTTTTTTTAATATAATAATAATAGATGTCTCTTAAGTTTTGTTCAATTTTTATACATGGTTGTCAATGTTCTTCACGTTTAAGATATCCGTCCATTTTCCTAATAGCATGTCCGGGATATTTACTTCGTCTTTTCCAGTCGTCCGGAGAAACACGTTTCGGATAATGAGTTTTCATTCCCGTCCTTTCACGCTCCGTACTTCCGGTCTACACGCATGCGCTGTAATTACACAATAATGCGAATGTCAGCTTTTGTCAGCCGGTTATTTTCCTGTCTCTTCTATCTAGATTTCACTCACGACAGGAGGGCGACATCAAATATCCCAAACTCACGTTGTTTCTTCTTCTTCTTCTTCTTCTTCTTCTTCTTCTTCTTCTTCTTCTTCTTCTTCTTCTTCTTCTCCTTCTTCTTCTTCTTCTTCTTCTTCTTCTTCCATTACTTGTTGTTTTTCTATAATCTTCGTTTTAACTCCCCCCTCGTGTATTAATGCTGTTGCTCTTCTTGTTACTCTTTGTCTTATCATATTCGTTCTATTGTCCTTTTTTCTTCTTCTTCAACACTTATCTTCCCCCCAAAGTCAACTTCTCTACTCCCCTTTCGCCTTTTCTGTCTTTATGTTTTCATTCATATTCACCCTCAAACAAGACATATAGCCGCTTGGACGTAAGGGGCTAGTATTTTGGACCATATCTACACGGACACTAGGTAGGGAGTTGAGCAGTCAGATGTCTATTAACATTACATATAAATTTCTTCAAGTTGAAACAGTCTGGAAAACAGAGAGCCAGGAGTGAATTGCAAAGTGTAAGAGTTCATGAAGAGAAACTCTGGCCTTTGGGCCAAGATCACAGTGTAGTATCTGTTCTTCAGATGCGGCATTTAAATTTCTTGTTCTGTGTCAGTGGAGGAGAAGTCCTTCACAACTGAGACAGTTTTTTTTTATTTTTGTTCCTTTTCTTCACGTTAAAAAACGACCCTACTATCTAACTCTGTCCCGTGGGGAGGCATTGTAAATAGGAATTATTAGAAGGCTTTTCGGCATATAGGGGCATTTACACTGACGGGGTGGGGGGTTGTACTGCTTGTCGGAATAGTCGGGAGTATTTACGTTGGTGGGCAGAGCACACTCCATTCTTATAAAACAGCAACAACAAAGCAGCACGGATACGATATGACAGGGGATAGGGCTTGGTTGATACTACGGAGCTATTAGACTTAAAACACTTTTTCGGACTCTGCTTAAGAAGATGCTGCAATTGGTTGTTAAATCTTGTCCCCATCTCCTTTTACAGACGTAAATCATTCCATTCTCAAATTCTATTCTTAGATCATTCCATTCTCTCGCCACTGTTTTTTTATTCACCCTTATTTACGGCATTTTCTCCTCTCCCCACTACGTAAAGCATTTATGTGCAGAAGAAAAGAGTGCACGGTGACAAGCAAACAAGATAACATGATAAAAATTTCAATAGTAAATAATGATTGAAAACCTGGATGTGCCAAGTTCGAATCTAATCATTTCCACAGCACAACGTTAATTAAACTCACACCTGACCGTGTGTCTAATCTTATAAAATGGTAGTCTACTAAGCAGCAACATTGAATATAATCTTTATATTAATAGGATTTCATGTGTGTTATTTATTTATATGTCATGCTGATATCCGAATGACTGTCGTTTTACTGTTATGAACTTTCATTTATGTAATAAATAATTTTACCAAGTATTTTTCATAAGTTTTGTTTCGGTTTCGATTATAATTATATAGATTATTACGTCATCTATATTTTTATAAATAATTTTACCAATTTCTGGAATACAAATATATTTAGTACAAATAACCCCCAATCCATGCTTTATTATTTTGTAATAATGAGTCACCGCTTATCAAGTTCCAAAGACTTCTCGAGAGTATAGTCTAATAAGTTTTCCATGATGAGACAACAGCTTATGGATTAGAGATGATTGTTGAAACGTTATAGAATTACATTATTTGAAAAAAAACGGCTCGACAAAAAATGTTTAATACTCAACTCGAAAACTTCGCTAGGAAGCAGTCCTGCGCTATTGACTTTATCTCTATATTAATAAAATGGAAACGATTATTCCCGTCTACAAAAAGACACTATAGGAAAAACAAAAGATAATGAGGTTAAATAGTAATCCAAATCGCCACACTACCTGCCTATATCTGATGCATGTTTTCCAGCGATTATCCACGGACTCCACTCAATATTACTAAATTCCCAAAAAAGAGCCCGAGAAGAAATACTCTACCAAACACGGCATGGTTAGAGATGGTAGTATAATACTTCTCCGCTCATTGTAATGCCCCCTTCCTCCCCCATTTAACACTCCTACCACTTCATAGATCTCAACTCTTCAACCTGACAGTGATTATTTCATTTCCTCATTCTGTTTAATGTACATTCGACTAATATCCATTCGACATGCAGACAATGGCCGTTCCTGAGCTTTTGCCTCCATGCAATTTGATTGGCTGATCGAATACGTTCCACAGAATAACATTGTGTTGACTAGCGATTCTTGAATGTCATCGTAAAAATTCAATATGGCTTCCCTGAATATTTGCTTCGATTAAACACATAAAAACCTCCACTAACTACACTTAGTAATTACAGTTTCTTTTTTCATCGAAAGAAAACAAAACTAACCACTTCGTTTTCATCAATTACCTTTCAGAAATTTCCTTTCATATAATACCGAAATATGAATACTGTAAAAAAAAATGGTTGATTTGACATGCATAATATTTAATAATAGCTTTTCAAATGTTTTCAGTTTTCTAATATCTTAACACTTCCAGTAAATTATAATATATTTTGTTCGTATTATCTACAATTACATACATAGGCGGAGAATCCCATGCAATAAATCTTTCCCCTACTATAGATGACAGGTCAGTGGGAAAACGGTGGGATCGTTCTACCGCTCCAGACGATATCTCACTAGTGATCCAATTCTCTATCTATATAAAAGCCAAGTACGTCCAAGGATGGAATACTGCTTCCACATCTGGGCAGGAGCTTCTAAAAACAACCTATCCTGCCTTGACAGAGTACAAAATAGTCTTCGTGGGTTAGTGGGGGGTTCCCTTTTCTCTTCCCTGCAACCTCACTCCCACAGAAGAGACGTTGCGAGCCTATCTTTGTTTTATCGTTATTTCCATGGCAAGTGCTCGTCTGAGCTCCAATCGCTGCCCCCCCCCCTCGACAATATTTCACGATAAACCCCCGTCTAGCTGAAACCACTGTCAATAATTTTCCCAACTCTTTATCTGTGCCTAAATCCAAACGTAGATTCCATGAACAAAGCTTCTTTCTTAGAACTGCACGCCTGTGGAACTCTACCGCTTGCCTGTTTCCCATCTGACTACAACTTGGATGTCTTCAAGTCAAACATAAACAAATTCCTGATAAACCTCCCTCTTAAGTAATGACACTTTATCAAATGTCCAATACTAACGAATACTACAACACTATCTCATTGTTTACTGTACACGCAATGACCTTAACCCTGAGTTGCTTCTGGGTCTTGATAAGTGGTGACCTCCATGTAAAAAAATGACAGCAACTGCAGTTATTCTATACATTCATCCAAGAGTTACTATCTATCGACATGTTGCCACTAGTTTCATTTTACCAGATTTTTTCAAAAACACCTATATATGTCTGCACATTTTCACTGGTTACGATATACGGACGTTTTCTTAAGGCTTCGATGATTTAAAAACGATAATTCTATCATTTAAAGTTGTCTTAGTCTAGGAGAAATTCTCAAACAAACAAAAATTACAAATGACAGGAAATTGAATACTTTAAAGATGTTAGTATACTATCGACTAGTTCCAGAACTATATATTACTTATATATAACTTATTCAGAATAAATTTATTATTACCTCAGTTTAGGAAGAATTTAAAAACAAGGAAAGTGTAGAAATAATGGAACCAAATAATTTCAACATTTATATATACGTATTCCGGAAATATTTGTAATTGCTTTAATCTGGGAGTATTTCCCAAAGAAAAACGACACATAATGAATATCAAATACTTCATACATTTGGATATACTGTTTAGTAAATTTAAACGTTATTTAATGCAAAATACTTTCTAAAATTTAAAAATAATTATCCCGGACAAATGTATTTTTACCTCAGTCCAAGAGGAATTCTCAAACAGAGAAAGTTAGGCTAATAATTTTCATATACTTATTCCGGAAAAACATTAAAAAAATATTAGAGATAAGAAAACTGAATACTTTCAGCATTTTAAAATACTCTTTTCAAGATTTGACATCTCTTTTGTTTTTATGTTGCTAACACTAAGCTTGTCTCCTTCATTAATTAAACTCCCTGGCCTAACGTCCACAAGGAACATGAGTTGGAACAGATACAGTGAGAGCATTGCCAAGGCCGCTGCAAAGAAGAGGGTCTCTCTCTCTTTCTCTCTCTCTCTCTCTCTCTCTCTCTCTCTCTCTCTACCGTGCTAGAAAGCTACTTACGCCTGAAAGTATCCTGTACCTCTATAAACCAACCATCCTCCCATGTATGGAGTATTGTTGTCACTTTTGGTTCGGTGCATCTCCTACTAGCCTCCCACTTCTGGACAGGGTTCAGAAGAGAGGCGCCAACCTGAACTATCATCTAAGCTTCAACCTCTGTCCCATCGACGAAATGTTACATCCCTCTGCTTGTGCTTGTAGTAATAGTTTCTTCCCCAGAACTGCTAAACTTTGGAATTCCCCTCCAGGATTCTGCTTCCTCAACTGTACTGACATGCAGAAGTGTAATGTAAACAGACATCTTGCTGCTCAACTCCCTACAAAGTATCCCTGTAACTTATGTGGCCGATAGTAGCTCCAACATTAAAGTGGCACTATGTCTTGTTTGTGGAGGAAATGGGCTAAAAAGTAAAATAAAAAAATGTACGAGACGATAATAGGATTTTATTGTTATTGTGATCAACGCACTGAAATAGCACATAAATTATATTGAATGCTCCAGTACGCCTGTACAGGCAAACACAAGACAAGGATCCATGGTTAATTTCCTATTAGGGGCATGGCAACATATGAAACTGCTATCATAAAAAATGAAACACCAATATAAGTAAAGAAAAATCTTAGCTATTCAATTCGTGAGATGTTTTTATATCTACTCGGGCAATCCCAAGAAATCGATCCTGCTAGTTTTCATTAAATTACTATGCATATTCATGTTATGAAAATATTTTTTGTTAATATGAAAGGAATAAATATAAATATTCGGTTGGGCTGAATAAAATATAAATGCGTTAGATGCATTGCTGTTTAGGTCAAATATGGAACATTCGTCCGGATAATTTTATAGATTGGTATATATGGAAGAATTAGAATATAACTGACAATCAAGACAGGAATTCTAAATCTATGTCTTCTTGCTTTCGCTTTTTCTGGAATAGAGGTGAACACAAAGTCTATAAGATAGATACGGAAAGCTAAAATTGGATAGAGAAGTTGCATTGGCCGAAACCTTAACAACCAATATAAGAATAATAGCGTAAAAAAAAAATGAAAATTGTTTTATGTTTGCCACATGTTTTTGGTCTCCCAATATATGTAGACTAGAGAAAGTATTATATGACGTTTTTAACGAGTATCTAATTGAACACGCATATAAAGAATAAAAAGTAGGATTCTAACTCAATGATAGCAAGTGCAGCAAGGTAAAAGTAACTTTTTCTAAAAATATACTTTAAGAGATAACAAACTTGTTTGGTCCCCGACAAAAGGAGGGTGGACCTGTACATTTACCCTTGCTCGTTCGTCCCTTCGTTCGTCTGTCTGCACTTGCCTCAATAACTACGCCTTGGAATTATTTGAAATTTTGCACAAACATTTAACATGATATGAGTAAAAAACTAACAGAACGGATTTTCTGGGAAAAATCTGGTGCCCCCCACCCCCTAGCGATGGCTTTCGGGTTAAAATGGCTAAAATTGACACTTGCGTGATTATTAAACAAAATTGATGCCTTGGATTTTTATAAAACTTTCTGAAAAGTTGTAACTAACTGATTTCTATATAATTTTGTTTGTTTATAATTCGCGATAACTCTTGGGTTCTTTAAGGGCTAATAAATACACTTTCTTTTTTCCATGGTGCAGAACTCAAATTTACATATGTTAAGGCCTAAAACTGCATCGTTTGTTAATTTTCACCAGAATTTGACGTCCTCCGGGGACTTTTGGGGCTAAAGGGGGGGAGTAAATGCTGAACTTAGTCATTTTTTTCATGCTTCGTTCAGTGTGCACTGACGGGGGACCATGCATGCTTCACTTGTTTTGTTGTAAATTTAGTAGTGCTTTTTAAAAACTTGTCGAATAATCTAATTGTATATCGATTTAAAAATAAATTAGAGTCATAGAAGATTTTGGTTTTGTCGAAAACGATTTGAGTTCATACATTTTATTACTGCTCTGGAGGTACTTTTAAGAAGCTAGGTCTGTCTAATATATACCGAGGTTGAACACAACCGTATATGTATGTGTGCATATGTGTGTGTATATGCGTGTGTAAGTTGTACTGTATCAAAAGACGGACTGTTTCGCTGAGTCACAGATTTCCAATGCATCCATAGTAGCACATATCTTAAGCCAAGAATCGAACATATAACCATCTAGTTGATAGTCGGCAGTCCTAAGACAAGAGTTCGGCACTCGTCAATCATATCTACAATATCTTTAGATAAACATTAACCGCCAATTTAAAGTGTTATCATTTGTATATTTATAATCAAAGAGCTTTGTATTACGCTAAGTATGTAGCAGGTGATATTATTAAACAAATTTTTATCCGAGGTGATATAGTCATCCACATACACACTGTTTCGCTGTATCGTTGCTCTTCAGTGAGGGTGAACTTGCACCTATCACAAACCATGAATCGAACTTACGATTATCTAATTGATAGTCGGCATGTATATGTGCGTGTGTGGGAGGGGAGAAAGAGAGAATGGAATATATATATATATATATATATATATATATATATATGTATATAAAGAGAGTAAGATATATTGGGTATTCACGTATGCTTCTAGAGATGCATTTTGAAAATGATTGATAGTGTTTGAAATATAAAACGATATTTCTATTTTAATATTTTTTTTACTTATTCTATATTCCAAACGCCCTGTATTCCACTTCTGGAATAATCAGATAAAAATTTATAAAAAAAAAAGAAAAGAAAAATGGAAACTATGTCATTCGCGTACAAGGTATGAGACTGCTAGAAATTTGACAGTAAAATGATTTAAAGCAGGGTTTCTCAAATTTCAGAAAACCATGGAGCCCCTGAGTAGGGCAAAGTTTTGCACGAAGCACTAAAAAGATTATTTCTAAAATAAATATGAAAAACATTAATCTCAAATTTCAACACTAACTAATGATAATGTTTCAACCACTTTGGTTTTGATTAATCAAAAATTGTTGCAGTTTTTAATTTACGAGGTGCGTGCAATAAGTAAAGCGCCTGACCCACTTTCAGTTGTCTGATCTAGCTAAAATTTTGTATGTGCAATGATTTATATCTCTACGGGTTATGTGGCGAATTACAGCTCTGAACTAATTGTGGTTTCTGTTTTACAGGTGTTTTAACTGACACAGGTATGAAATGGAGCCTGTTGAATGTCGAGCAGTGATCCGGTTTTTGTATTTGAAAGGACACACACCACAGGAGACTTTTGATGAAATGAAACAAACTTATGGTGATAATGCCCCATCATATGACCTTGTAAAACGCTGGCATCGTGAATTCAAACATGGCCGAAAGTCTGTGGAAACAGCTCCCAGACCTGGTCGCTCGCCTTCTGCCATTGATGAGGCATCTGTCCGTCAAGTTGAGGCTGCCATTTTGGAAGATCGGCGCATTACTATTCACCAAATAGCTCAAGATGTCAGGATTAGTACAGGGTCTGTGGAAATTATCATTCATGACCATTTGCATATGCATAAGGTGTCTGCCAGATGGATTCCCAGGTTGCTCACACCATTCCAGAAGCGAGAACGTGTCGAGTGCTCGAGGATGAATTTGGAGATGTGCCAAGAAGATGAGTCAAAGTTTTTCCAAAGACTGATTACACAGGATGAAACCTGGGTCCATCACTATGATCCAGAGACCAAAGTCCAGTGAATGCAGTGGAAGCACTTGGACTCACTACCTCCGAAGAAGGCAAGGGTACAGTCTTCCGCTGGCAAGGTCATGCTCACAGTCTTCTGGCACCAGGACGGAGTAGTGATGACAGATTTCCTGGCAAAGGATACCACAATTACAGGAGCCTATTATGCTTCACTTTTGAGGAAATTAAGGGAAGCTATCAAAATCAAGAGGCGGGGCAAGATCAGAAAAGGTACCCTCCTCCTGCAGGACAACGCTCCGGTCCACAACTCGCATGTCGCCAGATCAGAAGCACGGGCGTGTGGTTATGAAATCTATCCTAATCCTCCCTACTCTCCTGACCTTGAACCCTCTGACTTTCACCTCTTCTCAGCCATGAAGTTGTTTTTGAAAGGAAAGCGTTTCCCAGATGATGCATCCTTGATTTCTGAAGTCACGTCGTGGTTGGAGAACCAACCTGGGATATTCTACAAAAACGGTCTCCAGAGCTTCATCAAACGATGGGAGAAACGCATAACTCTGGGTGGTTCCTATGTAGAGAAAGACTAATAAATGTGCCAAGTTTTGTTGCTCTACTGCTATGGGAAGTGGGTCAGAGGCATTACTTATCGCACACCACTCGTATTGTTTTATTTTTTCATAAACCATCCTGAAACTCATTGCACCTATAGTTATCAACCAAATCTCTTTCCAGTAAAAAAAAATCAATAATTAAATTTATGCAGCCATTTAATTTTTTCATATTAAGTATTTAATCCTCTTTAAGAAGGGGCTTGCGGTGCCTCACTCATAGAGACCAGGGCTCCGTGGAGTACAGTTTGGGAAACCCTATTTTAAAGGATAGGAACACAAATGAGAGGAGAGGTGGCTAGGTGCTGACATATTTATATAAAATAGGCGGTTATGTAATAAATACAGTATAATTTTTGTAGGGAGTTTTCTGCGAAATTTTAATCTGGTTTTTCCTAAAGTTATATGTGAATAAACAGCCAATTACACTGTAGCTTTGAGATTAGACTCATTGTATTCTATTTCGATAGAGTGTATTTCAGTTCTAATAAATACATAAATAAATAGAAATTTGGGGGAGAGTCAAGCAAACGACCTCAAAGGAGGAGTACTCTGGTTATTTAAAAATAATCCATGCCACAGTAAGAGCGCCCAACAAAGTAAGCAGTAAACTAACTCCATCCGAAAGACGAGAGGCAAGGCCTGGGAGAATGAACCCCCTAGGACGATCCAGAACCATACCACAGTCCAATGGATTCAAAGACATTGCCTACTCAACAAATGGACAACACTGCAAGACAGCCATCATCAACTTATCGTATGAATCTGAATATTCTATTTTGGCATAGGTTTCCCTGATATTTTTTTCTAATTAGAATTTTTTTAAAGAAAAATATCGAGTATATACTAGAGGAACCATATAAGGTTTGCAAACATCTTAAGTGAAAATGCTTTTGTGGAACGAACTGGGTTCAAATTTGGAACATAGATGTTGTTAGTGCTTGCTGTTAACCACTTGACAATCATAACGGTGTCGATGACGTATCGGCATGGATATAACATATCGAAGCTGAGCCAGATATTGTCTTTTTTTATAACTCCTATTAAGTCAACTTTAGAATGTTACATTACTTTTGTATGATACTGACCGTATTTTGAAGAACTGGACCTGCGATTACACTGTATTCTCGCGCCAATACACGTGCGTGGAACTTCAAATACATATTGTGTATATGTACAAACTGCACCAAAATGTCGATCCAAAAAGTTGTGGAACTTATGCCAAATTGCAAAATAAAAAAAATAAAAAATAACGCGAGTGACGACAAGCTAGGAAAGGTAACAGAAGTTGACACACGGAAATCAGGATTTACTGAATTAATATATATATATATATATATATATATATATATATATATATATATATATATATATATATATACACAAAATAATAAAACAAGCTAAATAAGCAAACGAAAAACTGTCAGAAATATGCGTCAGCGTGGCGGGGAAAAATGGAAAGCAAAACCTCGCTTTCAATTGTCATCTTGTTGACACGTGTAAATATTTCATCGCTTTTCGCGCCACGAGTTTTTCTTATCTTGCTCTCGGTTGACGATGTCCAATTTGCGGCCGGCGGCGACAATCAAAAGGGATTGCTATTCTCGTTTTGCGATGACACTGGGGTATGAAGAGGACCTATTTCCCTCTGCGCAGTTAAGCATTCGACTTCCGCATGTTCTGTTTGACGTACATCATCTACACATGTTTTTACTTACAGGATTTCCATGCACATACTCAACCGAACTTCGGGAGTAACTGATGGACATTACGAAAAGTTTATCGACACAAACTTGCTCTCATAAGAAATTGGATTCCGGGGCAAAACAAAACACACAGACGCACATGCATAAAAATGAAAAAAAAAACAAACAAACAAACAAAAAGAACAAAACAAAACGATACTGGACTATTTGGAAGATATCTATCAGTCCAATAATTATAAGAGCGAATTAGCATATATATATACATATATATATATATATATATATATATATATATATATATATATATATATATATATATATAAGTAGGTTGTCGTTTGATTGAAACATTGTTGAAGAAATTTATAAGGTGAAATTAAAGCCAAGAACAATGCGAGATTTTTTTTTATATAGAATAAAATTATTTCAACTCTAAACAACAGTAGTTTTTTTTTCTGTTGTATCCAATGGTGTTATAAATCTCAATATATTTCGGACTTATTAGTCCTTTTTCAAGAGAAGACAGCGGACGAGTGTTCTTCATGAGTGCAAACTCTGTCTGGCCGAGACTGAGGGATATAAGTAGGTTGTCGTTTGCTTGAAGCATTGTTGAAGAAATTTATAAGGTGAAATTAAAGCCAAGAACAATGCGAGATTTTTTTTTATATATAGAATAAAATTATTTCAACTCTGAACAACAGTAGTTTTTTTCTGTTGTATCCAATGGTGTTATAAATCTCAATATATTTCGGACTTATTAGTCCTTTTTCAAGAGAAGACAGCGGAAGAGTGTTCTTCATGAGTGCAAACTCTGTCTGGCCGAGACTGAGGGATATAAGTAGGTTGTCGTTTGCTTGAAGCATTGTTGAAGAAAATTATAAGGTGAAATTAAAGCCAAGAACAATGCGAGATGTTTTTTTTTATATAGAGTAAAATTATTTCAACTCTAAACAACAGTAGTTTTTTTTTTTCTGTTGTATCCAATGGTGTTATAAATCTCAATATATTTCAGACTTATTAGTCCTTTTTCAAGAGAAGACAGCGGAAGAGTGTTCTTCATGAGTGCAAACTCTGTCTGGCCGAGACTGAGGGATATAAGTAGGTTGTCGTTTGCTTGAAGCATTGTTGAAGAAAATTATAAGGTGAAATTAAAGCCAAGAACAATGCGAGATGTTTTTTTTTATATAGAGTAAAATTATTTCAACTCTAAACAACAGTAGTTTTTTTTTTCTGTTGTATCCAATGGTGTTATAAATCTCAATATATTTCAGACTTATTAGTCCTTTTTCAAGAGAAGACAGCGGAAGAGTGTTCTTCATGAGTGCAAACTCTGTCTGGCCGAGACTGAGGGATATAAGTAGGTTGTCGTTTGCTTGAAGCATTGTTGAAGAAAATTATAAGGTGAAATTAAAGCCAAGCAAACGACAACCTACTTATATCCCTCAGTCTCGGCCAGACAGAGTTTGCACTCATGAAGAACACTCTTCCGCTGTCTTCTCTTGAAAAAGGACTAATAAGTCCGAAATATATTGAGATTTATAACACCATTGGATACAACAGAAAAAAAACTACTGTTGTTTAGAGTTGAAATAATTTTACTCTATATAAAAAAAAAGCTCGCGTTGTTCTTGGCTTTAATTTCACCTTATAATATATATATATATATATATATATATATATACGTATATACGTATATACATATATATATATATATATATTTATATATATATAAGGCATTTGAAATGTGTTTTGTAAATTAAATGCAATTACTAAACATGCTCTTTTCTTAAAGATGTCAAATTATGTCTAATGCGTCTCTCTCTCCCCCTCTCTTTCTTAATATATATATACATATATATGCATATAATACACACACACACACACACACACACACACACACACATATATATATATATATATATATATATATATATATTTAATAAAATATGTTGAGAACTCCTTAATACGTGGAGTTTCGATAAAATACTTTCCTACTCGTTAGAGAGGAGGAATTAGCAAAATATATAAAGAAAACTAAGTATGAAAAGAATCATACTAGCGAGAAAGTGAAATGCAGAATAATTAAACGCGTGGATGAGATTGTGTTTCCATGGTTGTTGGGTCTAAAATCAGATATATCCGAGAAAGTGGTAGAAATAAAATATACATGTTCATCGTAGTTCGAAGGCATGTTCTGCGAGATTATAAATGATCCAAAGAATAAATGAAAATATATAGCAAGGTAACCAAGTGCAAGTAGGTCAATGGCTGGCATTTAGTAGGATTCTTCATCCTCAGGTAAAACAAAAATATTAAAAAAAAAAAAATATATATATATATATATATACTAGCAAATGTACCCGTCGTTGACTGGGTACAAAAAAAAAGCCTACAGAAAATGGACTCTGATTGATGAAAGTACTAGCGAGGGGTACCCGGCGTTGCCCGGGTGTTTGTAGGGGTGTGTGGTGTTAAATATAAAAGAAGCCGGGGGGTAGGATTGAAGCCGAACCCCTGAGGCGAAGTTTGAAAATAAAATCGGCCAGCCAGAAGTGAAAGATGTTTGAAAGTCGCCGAGCGTTACGACGACGACGACGATGACGATGTAAGCATTGTTATAAGCGAAGTAAGAAAAGAAAACAACGTTTTAATTAAGCTGGGGGGGGGGAGTAAAACACAAAAAAAATAATGTGAAAAATGGCTTAAATAATACAGGGTTCAATATTTAAATTTAAAAAATCGAAAAAAAAAACCCAAAACATCTCACACCACGATTCGAAACCAAAACGTTTAGATACTGAACCAATGCCTTAACAACCTGCGCTAAAGCGGCGTATATAAAGTTCGCTCTGTTTATTAACTATTTAAAGTAAATCAGGTCACGACGTCATGACGTCATCTGACGCATGCGTTGTTGACCCTCCCCCTGTCGAATCTGTCTAGACATCTCTCTCTCCCACTCTATCTCTCACTCTCTCTCTCATTCTCTCTTTCTCTCTCTCTCTCTCTCTCTCTCTCTCTCTCTCTCTCTCTCTCACACACTTCGTCTGCCTTACTCTAAAGACTGGAAAATGGCGTCTGGCTGTTTTTATTTAAAAAAAAAAACTTCGATCGTTAATATTTTTGTAAGCGTATTTTTTTTTACTTCACTTTTTTAAAAACTTTATTTTTCGTTTAACTATCGTATCTACCTATTTTGAATGTGGTAATAACTTTGGTAACGTTGCCATAGCGTAGAAGTTCATAGTTTAGCTTTAATTAATTTTTTTTTACCGATAACAACATTTTTAAATTGTAAATTCCGACGGCCATTAGAGGTTGCTGACGTCAAGATCACGTGACATGACTCAGCGGGTTTTAAATACAAGTTGACCCAAAATAAACGGCCGCGTGTATACTTTATGTAGAAGAGTTGGCGGTCGTATTTTTGGGGCAGTTATAAATCGATTTAAAAATATGTAATGTTTAACATTACAATGTCACTTTTTTGCCCCCCCCCCTGCAGAAAATCGATCAGTTGACGCACTTTTGATCGTCACTTTGGGCCAATTTTTCGATATTTGTCGTCCGGAAAATGGGGCTTTCATATGAGACCAAGTTTGTGAATTTTAGTTCCGTCTGTCAAAAGGTTTTAGCAGACACACAAACATACACACAAACACACATACATTTTTGCTTGTATATATATAGATGATAGGTTATGAAAAGGAAGGGTTGTAAAGAGATAGCTTCGAATTTGGGGGTATCAAAACCAAAGCAAAATATGATGAAAGTAAAAATAAAATAGATAAACCCCATAATTTATTATACCATACCTGTTCTCACTGAAACACTTATCACAATATTCTGTGGATCTATATTAAAAAAAAAACTTGTTAAACTTTGTGATATATTTCCATTCTATGGAGGTCAGGCGCGAACGAACGTCCCATAATTTTATTATACCATATTTCTTTCGAACTAAAACATAATCATCAAAGTATACTTATGCAGATCGATATGAAAAGACTTTATTAAAGTTTGTGCCTATTTCCATTCTATGGAAGCCAGCCGCATACGCAGACCCCACAATTTTATTATACCATCCCTATTTAAGTTAAAACATACTTATCAAAGTATTTATATGTGCATCTATATCAAAAACACTTGTAAACGTTTTTTTTTATTTTTTAATTTTTTAATTTTTTACTTCCATACTTTGTGGACCAGGCGCGTACGCAGACCCCACAATTTTAATGAACAACCGTTCTGCCAGATCAAACATACCCATTGCTGTGTCTCGATACATCTTTTATCATTATATGTGATCGGTTTTCTATAATAGGCAACCATATAGGAGCCTAATCCTGACCAGACACACACACAAACGTTCAGCTTTATATCAATTTTGGGAATTTACTTCGAAAGTGCTCGATACGGAAGTAAAGTTAGGTAGTAAGTTTTGGAAATATATATGGTAATTAGGATGCACAAAATCTTCTGCGTTTCATCTGTGCGAGAATTCGTTAGGAAATCTCAGATATCTATACATTAACACACACATATAAATTTCTTTTTACAGAACGTAAATACAAAGAGATGATATAATTATTTCCACAGTCAATTAACATCGCAGCTCCCAAAACCAAGACAACCACCAAACCGGAACTCGAGTCTTGGGCATCCGGTGTATTGGTTTTCATGGCTTTTGTGAGCTGCGACGTTGCTTGATTGAAAATAATTATATATATATATATATATATATATTTCGAAGTGTTCACACGTAATCACCTAAAATAGTAGAATTTCATTTTAATTTGGAGGAGTGATTTAGTAGAGGGTGTTTAACAGATATGAACAAAAATAATGCGTGCGAGTTCTAATATAGTGTAAGATTATATTTAATTTTTACAAAGATACATTAAAATATGAGTTCAAATATGAAACAAAAGCAGTCAAAAAAACATGCTAGTAATTACATTTTATTTATAAAACACATTTCAAATCTCTTTAAATAGCTTTCAAAATATATTCCATTTCATATGGTGGCAACTTTTCACCATCTCTTTTTTACACGTATCTCCTCGTTAAAAGATAAACCACCGAATGATTTCAATATTCCTAGCGGGGATCATCGGCGTTGCCCGGGTGTGTAGAGTAAGGAACCCTGGGGCGGGGAATAAAAATCGTAGTAGCGGGGGGAATCAAATCAACAGTAAGCACTTTGGATGGAGAGAGGTGTTAAAGAGAGTGGTAGTAGGTAAGTAGGCTCGAACCCGTAAGGCGAAGGAGGTAAAAAAGACATGAAACGTAACGTCTTAGCCGATGCCTCTACCGCGATACCGAAAGTCGAGAACGTTGAAATTAAGCGTAGTCAACCCAACGTTGACGATGACTTGTTTAAATGTCGGCGAAGAAAGCGACCCCTCCGTGTACAAAACTGCCCAGTTGAGGTTTAAGGAATGTATGTTTTTGGCCAATTATTCGATATTTGTCGTCCCAAAGATCGAGCTTCAAAACGATACCGATCTCGTAAGGATCCGTTCCGTGTGTCGAAAGTTTTTGCGAGACATGCAAACACACACACGTACAGACACATTTTGCCTTTTATATATTAGACTATCCTGGGTATCTGGCGTTTCTTGGATGTTTGGAGGTCTGTGTTAGGGGAAAAAAGTGGTTGTAGGCAGGCAGGCTTGAACACGCACCACGTCTAACGTATAGCCGGAAGTGGCGAAGGTTTAAATTAAGGCTAGTCAATCGAAAAGAGGGGATGACTTTCGAAAATATCGGCGTAAAAACTACCCCTCCTTGTCGAAAAGTGTCCAGTTACGAGTGACGGAATTCATGTTTTTAGCCAATTTTCCGATATTTGTCACCCAAAAAGCCGAGCTTCAAAACGATACCGATCTCGTAACAAGTTTTAGGCATGGATACATACATACATACATACATACATACATGCATACATACATACATACATACATGCATGCATACACACATACATACATTTTAACAGGCAGGTGAGATTTATACTATAGATTAATGTCAAAGAATCATTTTTATTAGGCCGTTCTTTTTTACATAGGAGTTACTACTTATCAAGGCACCGAGGCCACTCGAGGATAAGGATTAATGAGTGTACAGTAGTTAATGGGACAATGACGTAGTAGTAGTAGTAGTTAGTAATGGAAATTTGGTCAGATTGGATTACTTAAGTGAGTGATCATCAGAAACTTCTTTATTTTGGACTTGAAGGCGACCTGATTGTAGTCAACTGGAAAGCAAGTGAACGGAACACATTTCCACAGACATGCAGTTCTATATATATATATATATATATATATATATATATATATATATATATATATATATTTAAATAAGGGAGTAGTCACCAACAATGTGTATTTTTTAACATTATTTTATTATACCGTGTCTTGGTTTTTCATTGAGAATAATATTTGGATCATTGTAATAATGTTTTTAATCATTGAAATCGTTTTTACGCGCGTTTCAGACGTTCTGTGAAGCGTCCCCGTCAGAATTTTTTTTTTTTTTTTTTGAAAATAATTTCCTGAAGTAGAAGGTGGAGGTGCACAAATCTCTAATATCCGCCAACTCCGCGACGTGGTAATTGAAAAGTGGAAGAGCATTCCAGTGGCTACATGTGAAGCTCTGGTAAACTCCATGCACAGGATAGTAAAGGCTGTTTTGGATTATCATGGTGGTCACACAAATTATTGAGAGTTGACATGTTGATATTGACAAACTTTTGTAAGTGATGCACTCACTTTTTCCGAAGGGTTTAGCTTTTAATGGCTATATTTGGAGTTATTTTGATGGGAGAATAAATTTACTGTGTTACAGATGCTGCAAACAAACTACTTTTCATTGTATCGATAAATAACTTTTCGGTGTTGTCCCATGAAGAGATATACTTAAATATTTGAAGAAATGTGAGTGGGATACTCACTTTGTGATATACTATATATATATGATATATATATGATATATATATATATATATATATATATATATATATATATATATATATAACCGAAACCCGTGTCTCTTGCATGCGAAGCAAGCACTCTACCAACTGAGCAAACACCCCGCACACAAGAATTCGAATCCTGAGTTCGGATGTGTCTAACTGATGAGCCCGAATGAGTGCGAAACTCGAGTCTTGGACTTCCTGTTCGTTAACTTTCATGGTTCGTGTGGGCTGCGACGTTGTTTGGCTGTGGAATTCATTATATATGATCACATTCTGAAAGTCCTATCATAAATTACTCGCTTGGTGAGCATTGCTGGATGGCATCGTCCTTTCGAGTTAAAGCTCCTACTTGTGAGACATCGGCTTGGGGTTATTAGCTGGTTGGATGACCGCGTTACTTGTTGAGACGAAGTACGTCGATTTCATTTCACATTCGGATTTCGTCGCAGTTTGCTTGATCTGTGTTGGTTAATAGAAATTCTTGTGTGCGGGGCGTTTGCAAAGTTGGTAGAGTGCTTGCCTCGCATGCAAGAGACTCGGGTTTCGAATCCTGAGGTAGGAAGTGTCTAACCGATGGGCCCAAATGAGGGCGAAACTCGAATCTTGGACTTTCGATTCGTTGACTGTCTTGGCTCTTGTGGGCTGCGACGTTGTTTGACTGTGGAATTTATATATATATATATATATATATATATATAAACTGCATTTTTCGTCAAAGTTAAATGGATATTAAAACCTTCGATGTTCTATTTTAATATATATTTACGTGCGTGCCTGTGTGTCCTCCGGACGCAAATAAACAGACATACAAGTTAATATATACAGAGTGACCCCCCCCCAAACGGGCCTCAACTCTAATTAGGCCCCGTTTCTTAGTGTTTTGTCCGAATGAAATGAAACTTTTGTCATAACTAGTTTATTATATTCAAAACCTAACATCAAAACACTAGGGTCTTTGGTCTTTTTTTTCTCCGTTGACTGTAAAATGCTCAGAAAACCAATTGAATGTACTCTGGGTTTTTTTCTTTTTTTTTCTCCGTTCTACAGCATATGTTCTAGATGGCCTCCATTTGTTTTTTTTTTGGGGGGGATTACCCTATATATATATATATATATATATATATATATATATATATATATATATATATATATATATATATACAGAGTAACCCCAAAATGTGTGTGTATGTGTGTGTGTGTGTGTGTGTGTGTGTGTTTAACGAAAATACTTAGTTAAAGTTAAATAAATTGTTTGGTATTTTTAATCATTTCTTTTGTCAATGTTTTCTCGTTCATTTATTTATTTTTAATCATTTTTTCGTCTGAATCTCTATTTTGAAACATAATATAAACGCTAAATATTTGACGCCATATCAAAGTTTAGAAAAGGTTTTAACCTATATTTATAAGAAAATCATAATAGCCCAGTTTCTACGGATTGAAAGTCTCAATATATCTCAAGCTGCCTGCCATGACTAGGGCTATGACAACAGCATATTCTTATCGTTTTTACTCTCTACTATAGAGCCGGCACAATTAAACATAGTTAATCAACCGAGAACCTCATCGCCCTATAGAAAAGCATATAAGATAATAACAGATATACACTTGAGAGTCAAAACAATGAAAATAATACGCTGTTGTCCTAGCCCTAGTTATGACATTAGCGCTAAATTTCTTATTTAGAAACATATTCTATTTAAAATGATTGTTTATATCTCTGCGATTTCGAAGTTAGACAATATCAGTCATGTGTTTATTACGTTTGAAAATGTGAATTAGAGAAAAATACGGATAGACGGATTGTTAGGCCGACTTCTTTTTAATTATCAAATTTTATCCAATTTCTACCACTAAGGATAAAACGTGACGGTGGTTCTGTTGTTAACGACACGAGCTTATGACCTGCGTGTCCCAAGTTCGAATCCAGTTTGTTTCTCAAAAATAACTTTCACTTAGGCTGTTCGCAACCTTCATCTGGTCCATCCCGTAAGTACCTAATGTGTTTCTAGAGATAATATTGACTAAAAAAGTATCGGTGAAACCAGTGCCAACAATAGAATCTTCGAATTTATACGGATAATGCCGACTATTAATTATCACTATGCTGTTGTTTCATTGATCAACTTACAATCGTTAAGCCTTATCTTCGTGTGGCGTTTGGGGCTTGATAACTTGTAAAAAAAAGAAAGAAAGACTAGGTATCAAAATACTTCTCCTTTTTGCACACGTAAGAAACGACTTTTTCTGTTGAAAAAAAAAACAATGATGCACAGTTTTTTTTCATTAAATTAAGGTTTTATTCGCACTAACGAAATTAAACGAACTAATTAGGTGCCATCACTTATCAAGAC
This sequence comes from Euprymna scolopes, assembly GCF_053919585.1. Taxonomy (NCBI): domain Eukaryota; kingdom Metazoa; phylum Mollusca; class Cephalopoda; order Sepiida; family Sepiolidae; genus Euprymna; species Euprymna scolopes. The sequence goes on along the minus strand of NC_136482.1, from coordinate 166,435,516 downwards.
CCGGAGAGCACTCGAGGATAAGAGTTAGATGATCAGTATTGGTGGAACTTGGGTAGGGTTTAATTCTATAAGAGGACGACTTAACAAGAACTTATTTACACTGGACCTGAAAACGAACATGTTAAAGTCAGCTAGGAAGCAGCCCTGCGGTATTGACTTCCACGGTCTGAAAGTTCTAAGCGTAAACCCCTGTACATAGAATTTTCGTTTAACTTTATACACAAATAGAGAATGAGGAAAATTGTTGACGATTATTTTAGCTAGCTTCTCAATCAAAGTTTGACAGTTTAATCTGTGAAGATCGTGCTCCGCCATTGATAAGAGATTGATATTGTTAATATGTTAGATTCCCTTGAATTATTATACAGGAAGTGGAGACGATTTAAGGCAGATATGCTTACTGGAAAGAGAATTAAACAGTGCACGACTGTAAAGGAAATAGGAAATATTAACAACAGGAAGAATGCTAAGTTCATAATCCAGTCGTCCCTAGCCGTAACTGCGCTTTTTTCTTTTTTTTTTTTTACCAAATGGTAATAATTTCTATTGTTTCCGCAAACATTTACCCTTTCACACGTTTTCTACACTTTTCTCACGGCCTCTTACTTTAAATAGTCACGAGTATTAATTGCAACAGTTTTTCAGGGGGGGGGCTACAGATTGAAGCTCAGTCGAGCACCTCTTATAAGAGTAACAATACAGCACAGATTCAGAAATTGATAAAGTGCTACAAACCTTATAATCACGCGAAAACACACGACGCGAATTAAACTGTCACGATATCAATTTGAATCATATTAATTTATTATATTTCTAGTCTATTATTTTTGCTCTTCTCTTTTTCAATTAATTTCTTATAATTTCAAACTTCTTCGTAAAACATTCGGTTGCAATTATACATGCTCAATTGTGTCAACGCCGGCCATGCAGGTGCATATGTCAGCCATTAATATGGCGGGTCGATCAAGCTGCCAGTCAACAATTACATGACGAATCACAACAGCGCCAGCTAGTGAGATAGCGGGTTAACACCTCAATTGTATATTTAATAATCAATTGGCTGGCCATGTCTCATCGATGGATTATATAACAAGACCAGATGTCTCTGGAAAAAGGAGAATTAACCATGGAATCAAAAACAGCCAAGAAACAGGATGATATACTTAAAAACTGTGCACCGGTAACGAGACTAAAAATATTAACGAAATACATACTTTTACTCGTTGGTTACCGGATCACAAATATTTGCAAAACAATCTCGCCGTTAAAACACATATAAAAACGCAACACATAAACTTAAAAATAAAATAAAAAAAGTATACTACAAAAAAAAAAGGAATAATTTATAGTAACTGCACCTGTGCAAATTATGCTATTTGTGACATTTTTGCACTAAAATTTCGATTTTCCTAAAATTGCGGCAATTTCGTAATTGATATTGTGGTATGATTTTCTTAATATTGAATCATTCCTTTGCTAGAAATGAATATTAATTTTTTTTTATTTAAATTACTTAACTAGAATATAATAAACTATTTTCGACGAAAGATGTATATTTTTTACAGTTTCAACAACTAACATTATTTTGTTTCGAAATTGTCTACAGTAGGAATTCGGGTTTCCAGTTACTAACCCTAACCCTAACCCTAACCCTCCTTTCTTCTTTTAAGCTGAGCCTTTGTTTTTTATCTTCTTCAATATTCCTTCTCTTTTGTCTCCAGAAATGTTAGACGGGAAATAATAAAAAAAACAATAAAATTCCCCACATGGAACAAAGAAAACCGAAACCGCAAAATGTTAAGTTAATTGCGCCCCTCTCTCTCTAAAGAGTAGTGTTGGCATTGACTAACGCAATGCAAAAATGTCGTGAAACAGTCAAGAATGATGGTAGGATCGAGGAGAGAAAGCAGTGATCAGACCTCCACTGGATATGTGCGAAGAGGATTGGGAATTAAGAGTAGCTTTTTGCCACCTAAATTTTAATGAAGACCAATGGTTACTGCCAACAAAAATGTCAATGGCAAGCGGCTGATGCGATAATGCGAATTCATATTCGAAACCTGGAGAGCCTTGTTGTCACTCAGGTCCCACAGAACACCACCGGTTGTTGTCGTTGGTGAATAATCGCTTTGTGCGGGATTTGATGTATGCTCTGGTACTCACTTCGCAGGCACTCTCTTCTGTCTCTCTCTCGGGCAGTCAGTCGATTTCGACGATCACGTGGAGGTCGGTTAGTGTCCGTGTCGAAGGTGCGATGTGAGTCCGATCAGAGCTCTGAAACCCCGGCCGTAGATGTGACACCTGATGGCAGGAAATACCGGTAGTGGCGCCCGTAGTCGCGCTCTTTTTGCTTCCTCTTCAGCAAGAGCACGACTATCATACTCGAATCGCCTGAGTGCAGAGATCACGCTACGGCTTCCAGTCCATCAAACTTGCCGGTAGGCCACAGGACTTTCGCCTCCCTCCCAGCCTAGGCAAAGTAGGAATAAGCAGCTTGCCCAATACTGCTAGCACCCTCTCCGCTGAAAGCAAAAGTACAGAGGCAAGGACGGACCAGGACAGTCTACACACATGCAATCAGCCGCATCCGATGGCTGAGGCAGACCCGAGTCGAGTTGTACATCATCCTTGCTGACCGAGTCGGCACTGCAGTGCTGGTTCATCCGCTGCGCAAGCCATTTGGATTACTTTCTCATCCGCCAAAAGCATCGTTGTCCAGGCTTGGAATTTTGTGACCCTAAATATAGGGGGGCATGTGGGTACTACACATTGCCCAAGGGTGACCCAGCACTGCAACGACTAAGGGGTAGTGACATTTTCCCCAATACACTGGAGCTCTCGCACCAGGGCCTCGTTGCCGGATATAGTTTTACTTCATACGCAGGCACTCTTACAATAAGTGGATGTCGAAAGTACAGCATCAAATATGACCTTAACATTTGACCGTGATCTTGGACACTGGTGTGCGCCATACCTAGCTCGGATACCATCATCATGTTAGGCTGGATAATGATCAGTCCAGTGGTGTTGATTGTAATAGAGTATATATGTGCATAGGCTATGACCTTTGATCTTTACCTTAGAAAATAGTGTGATTCATCCGTAGGCGGGACACCATCACTATAGCAGGTTTGGTCATGATCTGAAAGAGAGTATATATTTATTGCCTATGTCTTTTACTTTTGATTTTAATCTTGAAAAATGGTGTGCGCCATCCCTAAGCGGAGAAGTCATCATCATGCCAGGTTTGGTCATGATCGGCCACGAAAGTGTATTTTCACCTAAATGCGTATTGGGAATAATTTTCCCTATAACCAATTTGGTACCCCCACACGGGGAGCGGAATATATATATAATTTTATTTATTATTTTAATATTGTGGATGATTATATGTTAAAAATAATATATATATATTAATATATAATATATTCGCTTGAGCGAAGTTAGTTTAAATATAAAAAAAACGACCTAATTCAAGGAAGAACGTGTTGTACGCATGGGTTTTTGGCTAAATTGTCATGAAGGGACAATTTTTTGCTATCCCTCCCTGTAGAAAAGTGTCCCGTTGAGGGTGAACAGATTAATGTTTTGGGCCAATTTTTCGGTATTTGTTGTTCGAAGGGTCGGGCTTCAAAACGAGACCAATCTTGTGAAAATCCCTCGCCTATGTAGAAAGTTTTAGGCAGAAATACAAACATACATTTTAACAAAGTTTTGCCCTTTATATTATAGAAGTACTATTTCCACATAGGTTTTAGCAGATAAAACTATTTTGCGTGATTTCAACATTTTATTAGATTTATTTCTTTTCATTTAAATTTTTCGTTACAAAGTTTCGTATGTTTTATTTCTTTTTGTTGATGTAATCAGTTTCTATTATTCTTAGCTTTAATAGAAGTAACTGCCCTTTTATTCAGAATAGCAGCTTTATTCCTTTACTTGCCCATATATTTGATAAAGTTTGTACATATAGACGTGTGAAACTTGGATCAAAAATAATGTCTCGCAATTCTATATTATCCTTGTGAATAATAAAAAAAAGGAAAAAAATCACTGCCAGAGGAGCAAGCAAGACCTGGCGACAAATTTATTGATGTGGTCTAGGGCGACCTAGATTCAGGTACATCCAGCAAATTTCGGATGATGCCAACTTTGATTCTGAAAATTCGAGGCAGCTGATGGAAGACATGGAAATCTGAAGAGAAAAAGTCACATTCGTCCGAGCAATGAGTTCGACCAGATTAGATAGATAGATAGATAGACAGATAGATAGATAAATAGTTATATATATATATATATATATATATATATATATATATATATATATATATATATATATATAGATAGATAGATAGATAGATAGATAGATATAGATATATAGATATATAGATAGATAGATAGATTTCTCAGTACAAAATGTGTATTGATCAATATATTTTAATCTGAAAAGATTTACTCATATAATTATGCTCGCAAGAGGACCCTACGTTGTCCGGGATTGAATGATAATCACTAAATATTTCACACTCTTATATTTTTATTGTCATCGAAATCCTGAAATCCCCTGGGAGGAAGCTTCACATGCCTTCATGCTTAGTCCAAAATATATGTTATTCTACATTACACTGTAGAGAACCAACAGTTTCTTTTATAAAAGAACGGAGTTTGAAATTACAGACCACGTCATGAGAAAAAAAACGTAAATTTTCAAGTCCTATAAAATTCTTTGCAGTTAATGAAAAAAATATTAAGAAATTTACGTGCGGATTTTGAACCTGTAGAACACGTCATGCAAAAAAAAAAAAATGAATAAAATAAAAACACGCTATCAACTTACTCACAGTAGAATTTTATGGCCGGTTGTTCTATCATTGTTGCTAAGCGACGACATGGAAAAATGGCTTTACCACTGATAGATAAATTAAAATAACGGTTCGATTATCGATTATCGGTAATTATCGAGGGTATTCTAAGACAAAACTTAACTAAGATCACTCCCGGATTTATACATTAAAGTTCTGTAAATTTTAAAGAAAAATCTGTCCGGCCGTTTCGGAGTCTATAAGAAACGAACTCTCTCTCACACACACAGACAAAGTTGAATTTATATAATTGTAGAGATTTAAAAACAAACCAAAATAGTTCATGCCTTCAGAGATTTTTTTTTTTTTTGTCGCAATCAACTCGTGCTGTGGTTTAGGGAAATTTTCCAGAATATTTTATAATTCCTTTCCGGTCAAGAAAACCTGCCGGAAAATTGGTTATATAAAAGGAACATCGATATAACAATCTTCAGTGTAAGGATATATATTTCCGTCATGCGGCGATTGTAGACACAGACGGAGCAGAAAGTGACTAGCAATATCCGAAACCTCGAAAAGAATAATCAAAACTAAAAACAGGAAAAACAATGACCTTTAGAGGATATTTATTTACCACACATTTGGACTTGCGTAAGATGTCAGCACTTGAGAGACCATAATCAATATCCCACATAGACACAAAATGTCAACCTTATTTAATGAAATTTACTTAACTCGAAAATTGTTGCCTGACTACAAATACATATTAATAGATAAAATAGATCGATAACGACGTTGGTGTATTATTCAAAAACCATGTCGAAATCTATTTTGAAATTCATGACGCTTGAATTGTATACAAACCAACAAAACAGTTGGCAGCCATATTTCAATACTGTCATCTCGCTGACGCTCTCTGAACTCCTCCGCCATTTTTCCCGCCTCCTGATCAATACTTTGTCTACTTAATAGTGTCAATCGGTGCAATAGGCAAGTGCAAACGGTTTAACCTGACTTTATTAATGCCTAGCAATGAGGGCTTAATGAAACATCTAATTGTGAATGTGGTTAGATTTATTTATATTCTAGCCTATTGAAAAAAAAAAAAAAAAAAGAGAGATCGCGGGGAGAGTCTCAATTTCAAACTGACCTGCTACGTTAGCATTTCTCATGGCAAAGGCTTAATCCATTCCGAAAAGCAAACGATGTACATTGGAGTGATGCTGGAATGCAGCTATGATGCCGATAGCGAAAGGATCGCGCACACAAACAGCATAAACGCGATAGATATTATTTAGTCTAAAAAAAGGGGGTTATGTTTAAAACCGTAATCACTCGCTGTGAATGTGCCTCTTCAACGCCCGCAAAAAAAAAGCACGTTACATTAGTTGAACAAGCGAGCGATTGCCATGTTTTTGGTCCGGCCGCTTTCACAGTGAAACTGTTTTTGCATTGCAAATGGCCACTTTGCCTGTATATCGATCGGTCCGGGCCTGTCTTTGTCTTTTCCTGGTCATAAACCAACGAATCTGGTAAGTCGGTCTGCACGAGCAACACTTTGGCGGAGGTTAATGTATGCACAGTCACGCCCCGGCTATATTCGCTACAGATAGATTTCACTCTCTATCAGGACGGTTGCACACCACAAAGGCTGACACTCAGACATGCCCATGCACTCACCCACCCACATATATGTATGCATGTATATTTATATATAAATGCATACATATACATACATACATACATACATACATACATACATGTAAAGTGAGAGAGAGAAAGAAGAAGAGAGAAAAAGAAAGAGAAAGGGAGATAAACGTAAATATATTACTTATTTTATACAATCGGTAAAACACACACGCACACACATATATATGTGTGTGTGTATGTGTGTATATATATATATATATATATATATATATATATATATATATATATATATATGGGGGGGTGCGCGCGCGTGTAATGATGAGATATTTGGGCGTAGTGGCGAATGTATACAGAAAAGAACATTTAGAGAGACATACAAATTTATACAAGAACTACGACATATATATATATATATATATATATATATATATATATATATATATATATATATATATATATATATATATATATCATCACCACTTTCAATGCTTTTTGTTCGTCTCTTAATGTGTCGGTCATAAAAAAAGGTTGTAATGCGCTTTGTCACTCACATTTCTGTCTCTATTCTGAAATCGACGAACCCATCTCCTAATTGTGCTGACATGAATTCATCGGCTTTTTAAACTCCCACCAGGCGTCGGTGACTGTTACTCGCTGCAATTGTTGCTTGCGAGGAGGAATTCAATTTTTTTTTTTTTTTTTTTTTTTTTACTTAGGTATCACCACATTATCAAGGCCCAGAGGCCACTCAAGTATAAGGGTTAAAGAGTGTACAGTAGAAATTGGTTAATATAGTAATAATTAGTAATGAAAATTTGGTAAATTTGATAACTTATATGGAACGGTTCATTAAGAACTTATTAACTTTAGACTTGAACACAACCATATTGTAGTCAGCCGGAAAGCAGGAAAACGGAAGACAATTCCACAGGCGTGCAGTTCTAAGAAAGAAGCTTTGTTCATGGAATCTACGTTTAGGTTTAGGTACAGATAAAGAATGGGGGGAATTATTGATAGTGTTTATAGCTAGACGAGTGTTTCTCGTGAAAGTTTGGCGAGGGGGGACCATAGATTGAAGCTCAGTTGAACACTTTCCATGAAAATAACGATACATCAGAGACAAACTCGCAACATCTCTTCTGTGAGATAGAGGTTTCAGGGAGGAGAAAAGGACATCTCCTACGAGGCTACGAAGTCTATTTTGAACCCTATCAAGGCAGGACAAGTCCTTTCTAGCAGCGCCTGCCCAGATGTGGCAACAGTATTCCATCCTTGGACGTACCTGGCTCTTATATAGATAGAGAATAGCATCAGCAGTGATATATCAACCGGATCGATAGAAAGATCCCACCATTTTTCCAGCGGCCTTGGCAACAGATTTGATATACGTGTTCCATTTAAGATCAGGAGTAATGGTCAATCCCAGAAGCTTGTCAAAACTTGAGGCCTCCTGAAGACGAGAGCCATTCATTTCAATTGATGACAAATGTGGATTAGAATGTTGATGATGTAAAGAGAGAAGCTTGGTTTTAGATGCATTAAAAGTAACCAGACACTCCTTTCCCCATTGTACTACGTGCTCAAGATCAGAGGAGAGAGAATTGGAGAGAACTTGGTCGTTTACTGTCTTAGATGTGCTACCATAAATGGTAGTGTCGTCAGCATAAATGTCTACAAATGATGTAAGGATATGATTTGGAAGATAATTAATGTAGATCAGGAAAAGAGTTGGGCCCAGGATGGATCCCTGAGGGACACTGGCATTAATACTGTGAGCTTCTGATTTTTGCCCCTCAACTACTACTCTTATGAACCTATCAGAAAGAAATGATTTAATAATTGAGAAGACTTTTCCAGCTATACCATAGCTAGCGATCTTATGAAGTAAACCTTTATGCCATACCCTATCAAAGGCTTTAGATATGTCGAGAGATTTGCTTATCCTATGCGATATAACTGTAGGGACATTTGCAGTAGATCTAGCAGAACGGAAACCATATTGAGTGTCACTAAGAAGGTTATTTTTGTTTAGATGGTTGATTACTTCTGTATTTAACACAGATTCTAGCAACTTACTCATGACGCACAGGAGACTTATTGGCCTGTACTGAGAGGGGGATGAGCGATCATCTGAATTCTTAAATACAGGGCATACTGATGAGATTCTCCAGGGAGATGGGAAACTATTCTCCTTAAGACAACGTTTAAACAGTTTTGTAAGTATGGGCGCTAGTTCAGGTTGAAGTTTTTTGAGTACTATAATTGGAATACCGTCAGGGCCAGTTGCTTTACTCGAATCAAGGTTTTTGATTAGCTTCGCAACATCACGTACAGATATACAAATATCACATAGCGTGTTTTCTGATACAGGAGGAAATATTGGGGGTTGGCGGTCTTGGTCACAAAGGGTAGAATTAGCTGCAAAGTTCTTGACAAAGAGTTTGGCTTTGTCTGATGCTGACGAGATTACCTCAGGTCCATTGATAATAGTTGGGATGGAGCACACGCTTCTGTTCAGGATTCTGTTTGCTATTTGCCAAAACTGGTGGGAACCAAGCCGCTGCTCAGCTACTTTGGACTTAACAGATTGAGCATACAACTCTCTTGCGTTCCTTATTACTTTCTTACAATGGTTGCTGGCAGTCCTGAAAACGGCTTTAGTTTCCATACATCTATTACGTTTGAAGCAGTGGAAAAAGTGATTTCTGTGCGCAATGGCAGCAGCACATTCTGGAGAGAACCATGGCTGGCTGTTAGGTTTTTGCTGAAACTTTTTAGAGGGTATGAAATGGTCAATACCTACAATTAACCATTCAGTCAGGTCTAATACTATAGAGGACACATCCTTTTTAAACATGGAATGCAGAGGTAGATCAGATATAAATGTACGGAAGCTATCCCAGTCAGCCTTAGTGTATCGATATACTGTACGATGAAGAGGTACGTTTGGGGACTTATTACATTTCATTTTTATCTTAATTGATACAACAGAGTGGTCGGAAGATCCAAGAGGCGACAGAACAGAAACTGAACATAGTTCAGGGCAAGTTGTGAGAAAAAGGTCTAGTAGGCTCGCATACTGGCCGTCATTATCGGGCACACGGGTAGGTTCCTGAACAATCTGAGTGAGATCATAGGCAATGGAGAAATCATGACAGAACCTCCCCTCATCATCGGTCTTGTTTGAGTGGGCCAACCATTCGACGTTGTGAACATTGAAGTCTCCACATACGTGAATGTTAGCTGAAGGATAAGTAGAAAGGACTTGGTCAATTTTCTCAGATATGCTTTGAAAGATAGTAACTCCGCTGTTGTGGGGGCGATAGAGAGTAAATATAAATGCAGTAGTGTGAGCTAAAGCAACCCGGAAGCACATATAGGGTAAGTTAGGATCTTCCCTGGAGATGTCCCTCCCACATGGAAAGCTATCTTTAATATAGGCACATATTCCATGCCCATGGCGATCTTGGGGGTCAGATTTAGAAGTTAAGTTAGAGTATCCTGTAATTGCAAACTCATCTAGGGAAATAGCCTGTCCAATGCCAGTTTCACTTAAAAGTAAAAGGTCTGATTTAGTCTCCTGTAATTGGGTTTCAACATCTGGAAGGTTAGAACGAAGACCCCTGATGTTGGAGAAGGAGACATGGTAGTAGGGGTCTACGTTGGAAGTTGGAGAACCGGGTTTAATCGTGTATTTTTTCTTGAAACTTGTCATGATGAAATTTTGGAATTTGTGGACTAGGTCGTCAGATTTACTTAGAGCAGGACAGAGAGGGGAAACTAAGAGAGAAAAAGAAACGAAGAATTTTTTTTTGTAGCACATGATAAGGTAAAGCCGTAACAATTACCCACTAGTATGGCATCGAGAGGCCCCATCAGAAGCTACTGCATGGTCCAGATTCCATTCACAAAATGGCAATACAGCAGCCCCAGTACTTTGCACCTGCTGATAGGACAGCCTCCTTAGTGGTTAATCCAAGGTTTGGGTCCCTGACTATCAGGCGGATAACGTCAGCCCAGACAAAACGTTTACCTCCAGCACCCTTACTAGTGACATGGCTACAAGGATAGACATAGAAACAGAAAATTTCGACCAACTCTGCCAACTGTTCGCGCAAAATACTGCCAACCTAGAAAACAGCTTTTTCTTCTCCCTTTGTCAGAAAAATCACTCATTAAAAAATGAGGACTGAGGGACAAATAAGAAGAAGCGAGAGTAACAGGAGCTGCCGATAACGCATCCACAATGCGTTTTCTACTCTCCATTAAAAAAAACAAAAAAAAACTATTAAGTATTGTACTTAATAAAAGTCCAACGGACGTGTTTAAGGGAAAGTATGGTGATAGATTCCCCTCCCACGAACTAAAAATGAGTACAATTCGTAATCTATTTTTGCAATCAACTCGGTAGATAAATAAACATTTATGGACGAGAAAAAAAGCTAGCATTTAATACAACAGAAATACATAAATTAAATACTGAAATAAAATGTAGTTATTAATATTTGAATCTAAAAATAAAAAGTGCGAATTAGTAGAGAAAATCACTTATCACAACAACGCTTCCGTCTCCAAACTGCAAACTAGTGAAGAATTTAACTATTTATAGCGTTCAGAAGATTTTTTTTAAATTAACCGTTAAGAGAAAGCGTGATTTTATTCTGCACTTTAACTAGTCACGTTTTAAGAAACTTATGATATAAAAGAAAAGCAGATGGGGGGGGGTTCTTCCGAAGTTAGTTGGTGACGTTATAAGTAATTGCGAGATAAGATGGGAGCCAGAAATTAGGGGTGGGGGACTGAAAATGATAATATAATGGATTGATTATACAATATTTAAGATCAACTTGGTAGATAAACATTTATGGACGAGAAAAAAAAAGCTAGCATTTAATACAACAGAAATACATAAATTAAATACTGAAATAAAATGTAGTTATTAATATTTGAATCTAAAAATAAAAAGTGCGAATTAGTAGAAAAAACCACTTATCACAACAACGCTTCCGTCTCCAAACTGCAAACTAGTGAAGAATTTAACTTTTAATAGCGTTCAGAAGATTTTTTTTTTAAATTAACCGTTAAGAGAAAGCGTGATTTTATTCTGAACTTTAACTAGTCACGTTTTAAGAAACTTATGATATAAAAGAAAAGCAGATGGGGGGGTTCTTCCGAAGTTAGTTGGTGACGTTATAAGTAATTGCGAGATAAGATGGGAGCCAGAAATTAGGGGTGGGGGACTGAAAATGATAATATAATGGATTGATTATACAATATTTAAGATCAACTTGGGAGATAAACGTTTATGGACGAGAAAAAAAAAGCTAGCATGTGATACAACAGAAATACATAAATTAATTACGCATTTAAGCTCCTGGCGCACGTCAATGACTAGGGTTGCTTTCTCAGAATCTCAATCTATCAATATCTGCAAAAGAGAGATGAAAATTTAAAGTCATTAATGTTCAGTTGTCATAACAATGCATTTTGAAATCGTCTCAAAACATTCTGATAGAATAAAAAAAATAGGAGGCTTTACTCATGGAACGTCTCTAGTAGAGACCTCTTAATCTGAAATATTTAATTATATACATGTTCGAGAATGATCATCAAAAAATAGAATTTTATCAGAATTCAAGTATGAACTTTACAAATAAGGTGAACAAGAATTATATCTTTACTAGCGGGACCTGTGGAAATTCCACGGAGGGGGTCATTCATATGTAATATATTGATGCTGGCATTCTGTAGATGCTCAGCGTAAATGGAGAAGCTCTGATATTATTGTAGCTCTTTTGTTAAAACTGCAACAATATTTATCTAAGCTAGCAGGGACGCCCGGCAGTTATAAAGTACGCTTACATATGTTATTTTAATTCTTGCAGATTTCGATTATATTATTATAGATTTAATGTTCTATCATTTTTTATATATTATAAAGTTGTGATTTTAAAAATAAAAAAATATATCCATATGACTTGGGTGAATCAGCTTGAACCGAAACCATAACTTATAAAAGAATATATATATATATATATATATATATATATATATATATATATATATATATATATATATATATATATATATATTAGACGAGTTCCTTCTGTTATAATGGAAACCGAAGCCAAAACTTATGAAGAATTCTTGATAAAAGTATTTATAAAAAATAGATTACTGGAGTGCCATCGGCTGTAATTGAAACCCAGGAAGAATTTTTGGTAAAAGTATTTAAAAAAAGAGAGACGACTTAAGTGCCATCAGCTATAATCGAAGCCGAAACCAAAATTATGAAGAATTCTTGGTAAAACTATTTATTACAAGAAATGGCTGCCCATAACAATTAAACGACGCTCTCCTATTAATATATAGATGATTTTAAGTCAGAGTTGCACCCAGTTGGTGGTCTGTGACAGGTCTCGTCTATTCCAGCTTTTTTTTATGCAGGCGAGAAAAGTGCTGTCAACAAATTTGTGAAATGCACCAATAACTTCGACAACAATACTCAGAATTAGTCAACAGAAAAGATCCCTCCACGAAATTGCCCCACTGCACGTTTCTAAATTGATCCCGGAGAAGTTTAACGAATTGGGTTAAGAAACTCTGCCTCATCCGCCATACTCTCCAGGCTTCTCAATACCGACTACTATTTTTCAAGCATCTCGACAATTTTCTGCGTAAGAAATGCTTCAATAACCAAGACGATATTAAAAATGCCTTAAGCGACGTCACCGCTAACAGAACACACGATTTTTTACGTTACTGTCACAAATAAACTTCTTTTGCTTTGGCAAAAGTGTGTTGATTTTATGGTGCTTATTTCGATCAATAAATGTTTGTCTGAGCCGAGATATATTTATCTGAATTTAAAAGTTAAAAACCGCAAAAACTTTCTTGTCAACCTAATATATATATATATATATATATATATATATATATATATATATATATATATATATATATATATATATATATATATATATATAAAACATAACAATATAACACGGAAATTACATAATTGTCGATGCAATAATTTATTTCAACCTAATGGTATTTTCAAGCATCTAAACTAGAAAATTACATTTTTGATACTCAAATCGAAAATGTAATTGTCTAGTTTAGATGCTTGAAATAAATTATTGCATCGACAATTATGTAATTTCCGTGTTATATTTTTATGTTATTGCTCTGTTTACCACATTGAGCTCTCATACCCGGATTTCCTCCTGGAATTATTCCATTATAACACTATATATATATATATATATATATATATATATATATATATATATATATATATGTTTTTAAGTTTTTTATGTGAATACAGTTATATCTTGCTACGATGTGCAGACCGTCTCAATTATATTAGATATAATCAGGCAAGAGAAATTAAGGTACAAAAACTGCAAAGGTTCAACACCTTTTAAAATTTTGAGGATAGAAAATTCGCCATGAATGGCGATGGGCGAAATTATAGTTCTTATAATAGCGAATGTTCTTTCCTCCAAATTTGAAAAGGTGTTGAAACTTTTCAGTTTTTGTACCTTAATTTTTTTTGCCTGATGATATCTAATATGATTGAAACGGTCAGCACATCCTGGCCAAATATGACTGTATTTACATAAAAAATACTAACGAATATAACTTGCTCTTTTATGACTGAGCACTATCAACGACCTTTGTTGAAATTCAATTATTTTCAGTTTTTGGATATCTTCCCACCAATATATATATATATATATATATATATATATATATATATATATATATATATATATATATATATATATATTAAGTAATGTGATTTATAATTTAAAAGTTTTAAAATTTTTTAAATTTAACAATCAAAATTTAATTAAATTAAAAATCAGTTTCATAAGAAGGAACAACAACAAAGTCAATTATCTGTACGATCGTTTCGGAAATCCGTGCTTTTTATTTGTGGTATACATGAAGTCACGTAGAATAATTATACATAGTTTTTTTGGTAAGCACGGTCTCCTCATCAGCAAATTTAGGAGGATTTCTATTGAATTGAAAAGACACCAAAAATAAACCTAGCATTAAAAGTAAGGCAGATGAATCTGAAAAATTGAAGTAAAAGGTTTGGATATAAAATTTATAAGAAAATTAATAAGAAAATTTGTATAGGTTAGAGATAGAAATGAGTAGAAAAAATATATATATTTTTGAATTTACATAATAAATTTGATTTAAAAATATATAGATATATAATTACCTTTTGGTTTTTCTTTTTTTGAAATCAGGAACTGTATTTAAAGTAGTCATTTAGATGTTTGCTATAGCTTTTTATTTTATTGAATGATGAATTTGAAAAGGGCGACGCTCGTGCAGTAAATTGTTTCCGTTAGCGTATTTTGATTTAGAGACGCTACAGTTAATATCTATAGAGAGAGAGTTTTTTTTTTTTTTTTTTTTTTTTGCAAGTTTTTAAGGGGAGATAATTGTCATGGCTTTATTTATTATTTGATTTACGAGTCTAAGGGCGGTAATTGGTTTAACTTAATTTATTAAAAAAAAAAAAAAAATAAAATAAAATCTATTTTTACTAATGAGTAATTTTTAATAATTTAAGGTGGTTTATATTTATTAAATTTAAACCAACGTTTATGATTACACGATAGAAGCTCGTGTCTTGAATTTACTAGTTTGGTTGTGCTTTTTATATCTTCATATTTTAAAATTTTTAGGGTTTCTTTTGTACATAATGTACAAAATTTATCTCCTGGTTTATATGATTTGCAAGTCTCAATTATTTGCCATTTTAAGTTGAAAGAAATATTGCTATTTTTTAGTTGCCAAATATAGTTGGATAGAGTAGTTTGGTTTGATAGAGAGTTATTTTTAAAAGAATGTTTGTGCGTTGAAATTCTATGTTTTATTGGGCCAGATGTGGAACCAATATATATTACCTCTTGATTATTATGATTATTTTCCGTTAGGTCTATTGTTGGATTATAATGTGGTGGGTTGGTTAATAATTGATCGGTAGATTGATTTAAGTTGGTGTTATTATTTAATCTGGTAGTTGAGTTATGGCTGTTGATAGGTTCTTGTATATTTGGAGTTTTTGATACTGTGCAGCTATAGATAACATTTTTAATTTTACATGAGCCTTGTAGGGGACATTTATTTTTTCTTCTACAGTTACAGTCCGATGTATTTTGTATAGTTGCATTTTGTAGTTTATTAATTTTATTATTATTAGAGCTAATTATTTTCTGATGAAGGTTAGGCATAGTAGAGTAAGAGACTTTAATTGTGTTCTTATTGAAAATCTTATTATATCTATGGGGGGCTTTAAAGTTCTTATCTAATATTTTAAAAAATTCTCTAGCTATGTTTGTTTCTAGGTTTTTGGAATACGGGGGGTTGAACCATAGGATCTCCTTGTGTCTATTCTTACGTTTGCGGGTTTTAGTTTGTTGCTTATTTATATTATTATCTAATATTTGTAGTTTGGTTTTATCTTTTTTTGTCTCCTGGTTATTTTTCTTAACTCGTATACGGGAAGACATTGCCATATTATATGTTATTACGCTCTTAATAGGTTTATTTTTAATGCAGTTTATGTTTCTATCATTTTCATTTATGAATTTAATTTGTGAATTATATCCAGAGTTTTTAAGGGCTTCATTATAGTATTTTTCATTTTTGGTAAATATTGATTTAGTAGAAGACAGTCTAGAAATTCTTAGAGCGATATTGGGAACTATTGATTTTAATATTGATTTAGGGTGGTTTGATTGATTGTGGACATATAGAAGTGATTGGTTAGGTTTATGGTATGGTTCAAAGGTAGAATTTTCAAGATTTAAGGTTATGTCTAAGAAATTAACAATTTTTTTATTAGGGTCGATTTTTATACTAAGTCCATAATTTTTAAATAATTTATGTAGAGCTTTAATTGCATTTTCATAATTTTTATTAGTAGAATTCGTTATGAAAAGTGCATCATCTCTATATAGCCCTCCTTCAAGTTTGAATTGTTTATGGAGTATGCAATGTATTTCATTTAAAAGGAAAAGGCCAACTAGATCAGTGACCTGAGTCGAGTCCGTCGATCCCATTAAAATGTTGAAGTGGTTAGGGGTATTTTTCCTGGTCCAATATTTATTATCAAATGTTATTAAAGACTGTCTAGCTATATATACAAACTACCATATAGTTTTTTCGGTGGGAAGATATCCAAAAATTGAAAATAATTGAATTTCAACAAGGGCCGTTGATAGTGATAGTATATATATATATATATATATATATATATATATATATATATATATATATATAGATAGATAGATAGATAGATAGATAGATAGATCATTTAAATATTTTGGAATCAGTCTGAACTCTTTCACGCAAGCCGTCGCTTTGCCGACAGAAAGAATTCGTTAAATCATTAGACTTGCTCGGAGGTATATCTTTTTTTTTGCATGAGAGTCACCATATATCAAGGCTCGGAGGCCTCTCAAGGATAAGGGGTATAGAGTGTACAGTAATCAATGGGATAATATCGTAGTGATCGTAAGAAATGGTAATTTGGTGAATTGGATTGCTTAAGGGGGGGTCATCAAGAATTTGTTTATGTTGGACTTGAAGACAACCAAGTTGTGGTCAGCTTGGAAGCAGGCAAATGGAAGAGAGTTCCACAGGTGTGCAGTTCTTAGAAAGAAGCTTTGTTCATGCAATCTACGTTTGGATTTAGGCACAGATAAATAGTGGAGAAAATTATTGACAGTGGTTTCAGCTAGACGGGTGTTTTTTGTGAAAGATTGGCGAGAAGTGATCAGAGATTGAAGCTCAGACGAGCACTTGCCATGGAAATAACTACAAAACAAAGACAGGCTCGCAACGTCTTTTCTGTGGGAGAGAGGTTGCAGGGAAGAGAAAAGAGTATCCCCTACTAAGCTACGAAGTCTATTTTGTAGTCTATCTAGGTAGGATAAGTTGCTTCTAGCATCTCCTGTCCAGATGTGGCAACAGTACTCCATCGTTGGACGTACTTGGCTTCTATACAGATAGAGAATTGCATCAGCATTGAGATATCTACTGGAGTAGTAGAAGGATCCTACCATTTTTCCAGCGAACTTAGCAACAGATTTGATGTACGTGTTCCATTTCAGATCAGGAGTAAAGGTCAATCCCCGAATCCTGTCAAAACATGGAGCCTCCCCAAGACGAGAGCCATCCATTTGAATTGGTGCCAGATGGGGATCAGATCGTTGATGATGTAAAGATAGAAGCTTGGATTTAGATGCATTAAATGTAACCAACAACCTCTTCCCCGATTGTACCACGCGCTCAAGATCAGAAGAGAGAGAATCTTAATCGTTCTCATACTCCCTCCATCTGAATGGTGCATATATTTTATGTTATTGTATATATATATATATACTTTGCGTTTTCTCCCTTCCCTTTTTTTCGTATATCACCGAGTATTTTCTTTTGTGTGACAATTTAAATCGTCTTTTTGCATTATTTTAAATACAATCAACAAACTCCTGATGAGTTAATTTGTGAAAGGACTTATAGGGTTTGTTCGTATATAACCGTAGACCCCGAGATACGGGGACCCTAACATACGTTTTTATTCAGGTTTCGATGTGGAGTACAATGATTTTATGGCCCATCGTTGCGGTATTTTCCCCGCCTTAAGGTGTAATTTATGATGTTTTTTGCTTATATACATGTATATTATATACTGTTCTGTATTTTGTTACTAATTTTTATTGCCGTATCCTTTGGGTTCTACTGTATTCTTAACGCGCTGTATCGTTTTTGTACGGTTAAAATGTTATATATATTAGACACGTCTGATTGAACACGACGGAGTTATTCCTTTTTCCGAACTTTCTGGAAATCTTTTCCATTTTACGAGCGGTCTTTTTAATTTTGACAGGCATATTATTTAGTATGGCGCCCAGAAGTTGTTGTTCGGCCATATTTTTTCTCAAGCGCTTTCTATCGGTGCATCCAATTATCGTCAGGAGCAAATGTAGTTGTTTTATTTTGCCTATAAAGGTGTGTTCGAAGGTTGGGGGCGAATTATTTTCATTTTATTTTATTTTTAGTTTCCATTTTCCTATTTTATAGTTTATTAATTTAGTTTCCTGTAAGTTATTAAATACTGTTAGTATATTTTCCCAGTGTTGAATGAGATCCCGTTTAAAAACAACAATAATTGCTCCTGCAGATAATCGGAATATCTCGGAAAAGTAATACCTCCATCGTGTTCAATCAGACATGTCTGAATTATGACTTGCTGCCAAAATATACAAATATATATACACACACACACACACACACACACACACATATATATATATACATATATATATATATATATAGAGAGAGAGAGAAAGAGAGAGAGATAGATAGATAGATAGATAGATAGATAGATAGATACTAGCATTTCACCCCGGCGTTGCGCAGGTGTTTGGATGTGTATGTTGAACATAAAATAGCGGTCAATTTTTTTTTTAAATTTACCCCCTATTATGACCCTTTAACATTTATTGTTTTGGGCTAAAATACAGTTATTAAATTTGATCCATGTCCAAGGAACCTATATCTAAAATTTCAATTGTTTAGACACAAAATTGGCGGAGGAGTTTGGTAGATTTCTCAAAGGTAAAATCGTTGAAATTTGACCCCTTAACAGGCTAATTTCTGTCCGAACACGGATTACAAAGATTTTCTCAAATCTCAGTGCCCTGTATATCAAATTCTGAGTCTGTAAACTGAAAATTGACAGAGTTATTGTTTAGGAAAATGTACACACACACAGACACACAGACACGTTAACTTTTATAGATTAAATAAAAATATATCTATACTCTTATAAATTCGTTTTTCTTTTGTGTGTATTGATATTCATATTAAACCCCCTCTTTTCTATTTATTTAAAGAAAATACAATTTTCCTATATATGGGTTGTGGGATTGCATTCACTAGCAGAAGATCTAGCTAATTTGCATATTCTTTTAAACATTCATTTTAATTAATTCCCTATTAGTTTTTTCGGTTTTCTTATGGGATGATCATTTTTAGTTAAGTATCACGTGGAACTATATTCATGCAGTTATTCTATATGATAAACTTGCATAATATTTGCGTAAAATGTTTATACTAAACACAAAATTGTTTCCATATATGCAGGGTGACCCCCTTCCCCAAAACAAACGGGTCCCAACTCTAATTAGGCCCCGTTTCTTAGTGTTTTGTCCGAATGAAATGAAACTTTGGTCATAACCACTTTATTATATTCAAAACATCACATCAAAACACTAGGGTATTTGGCCTTCTTTTCTCCCTTGACTGTAAATTGCTCAGAAAAACAATTTAATATCCTCTATTTTTTTTTGGGGGGGGTCACTCTGTATTTATGCATACGTATATATTTTTGTATAATCTATCTATCTATCTATCTATCTATCTATCTATCTATCTATCTATAAAAGTGAACGTGTCTGTGTGTGTCTGTGTGTGTATTTGTGTCTGTGTGTGTACATTTCCCTACGCAATAACTTTGTCAATTTTAATTCTACAGACTCGAAATTCGATATGCAGGGTACTGAGATTTGTGAAAATCTGTGTAATTCATTTTCGGCCAGAAATTTGACTACTAAGGGGTCAAATTTCAAAGTCATGAATATGGCGGGGGGGGACGAAAAATAAACGTGTGAAAATTATATGGAGTCCACATTAAGTCCTAAAAGATTTTCTTCTTGCTTGCAAAGAGAAGGTCTTAAAAACTTAATAAAAAGAGTCCCTATTAAATAAATAAATAAAATAATAGAAATTTGACTACTAAGGGGTCAAATTTCAAAGTCATGAATATGGCGGGGGGGACGAAAAATAAACGTGTGAAAATTACATGGAGTCCACATTAAGTCCTAAAAGATTTTCTTCTTGCTTGCAAAGAGAAGGTCTTAAAAACTTAATAAAAAGAGTCCCTATTAAATAAATAAATAAAATAATAGAAATTTGACTACTAAGGGGTCAAATTTCAAAGTCATGAATATGGCGGGGGGGGGGGAGGAAAAATAAACGTGTGAAAATTACATGGAGTCCACATTAAGTCCTAAAAGATTTTCTTCTTGCTTGCAAAGAGAAGGTCTTAAAAACTTAATAAAAAGAGTCCCTATTAAATAAATAAATAAAATAATAGAATTATTATAGTGTGTGAGGGGGAGAACATGTTTGCAAATTGGCAACATAGGTCTGGTTGACAAAACACTACGTGGATTCGATGCAAAATAACACCGTTACAAAGACAATTTATTTAAATGTACTTGCAGTGCGCACTATGTTGGGCTAACATCGCAAAGATTAGATTTCCATTTGAAACAACATGTACCATCAAAGATTCGGTATGCAAATTTTCCACCCTCGAATGTTCTGAACAGTACGTATAGTTCTGCGATTTTCGACCACCTTATAAATAACCATACGTGTGCCAGGCATTTCAGTGCTGACATACTTACGATCCTGCGTAAGTCGCACTCGCCCTTTCATTTAAAAATTCTAGAGACTATTTTTATAAAGTCTTTGAGACCTTCTATTGGCAAGCAAAAAGAAAATCTTTTAGGACTTAATTTAGTCTCTACGTAAATTTTCCCCCATTTATCTTTCGTTTCCCCCCCCCCCCGCCATATTCATGTCTTTTTTTCTCTTTTTTAATCGTATTTTCCTCGATTTAGCTCTGTTGAGCGACGAACGAAACCTGGTTAGCTAACCTTTAATTTCATTGTTTATTTTTTTAAATCATATATATATATATATATATATATATATATATATATATATATATATATATATATATATATAACATAAGCATGAACAAAGATTGTAAACCGGAGATTTAGATGCAAAAATATATTTTTCAACAGGGTTGTGGAATATACTTATTCCGCGGAGTTTCCAATAATATAAGGTTCTTTTCATCAGAGGAAAGAAACCAGTAAGCAGATAACAAAGATAGCAGTTTATCTACGTGGAAGTTTTCGTTCTTTATTTTCGTGAAGTACCCCCGGGTAACATGTATGGAGCACTTAAAAGTATATGAGAAAATGGATTCTACGGTCTAATCCCGACGTATGAGGTTCATACAACTAACTTATCTGAATACACACAGATAAATGTTTTATACTGGTGAACAATGTGTGTATATATATATATATATATATATATATATATATATATATATATATATATATATATATATGTATGTATATATAGATTGTCTAACTTATCTGAATACACACAGATAAATGTTTTATACTGGTGAACAATGTGTATATATATATATATATATATATTTATATATATATATGTATGTATATATAGATTGTTGGAGAGCTATTGGCTACACATTAGCAAACGTGTTTCAATGACCCCCTAGCAGGGAAAATCACCTCATCAGGCCAAAAACCATCCACGAAACTTTCAATAAAGACCATCCCTTTATATTAAAGTCAACTTTACAGGGTTGAACCATTCTAAAAAGAAAGAGGGGTACTAACAACCTATATCAAAATAAATATACCCTATTCACAAAATAATGTTAGGTTTTTCAAGGTATAATTCTGAAGCAGATTTATTATAAGTTTGCATTAAATTTTCTACCTCCAACCATTATAATTATATATATATATATATAAATTCGTATTTCTGTTTGTTTGTTTGTTCCCAATTTGATTAATATATATAAAAGGTTCCTTACTTTACTCTTTCATTTATGTCTATATATAGTATGATTCTTGAAAACTAGATAAAATAAAGAGATCATCTCATTTGCATATTACATTAAGAAAAATTGATTTTATTTAATAGCGGTATCTTTGTTAATGTTTCTAGCGGAGAATTGCCTTAAGTGTTCTATTTAAAATTGGTTTTTAATAAATTTTAAACAATAATTATATTGATAACATTGTTAGTATAATTTAGTTGGAATTATTATTTCAACATCGATTTAAAAAAACATTTTTTAGAATTATTTTCCTCTATAAACTTCGGAACATAAACAAACAAACAAACAAACAAACAATTCACATAAAAAAACATTTCACAATAATTTGGTAATCTCAATAAGTTTCTAGCTTGAAAAAATAATTCCGATTAGACAGAAAAATGTTTGGCTTTTATTGTTTTTTTTTAAATGTTCAAACAAAAAAAGCACTTACGACGAAAAAACTGAAAAGATTTCATACGTTTGTTTTTATTATTCTTTAAACGACTATACAGAAATCGTTAAATTTTTACTATGTGACCCAGAGTCGTTTAACACCTAGAAAAAGATCTACTGCCCCCCTCTAAATTCGACATTTTTTTTCTTTTTTCACGTTAATCTCATCAATTAAAAACTTATCTTTCTAATTAAGAAAAAGGTAATTTTTACGACGTGAGCCAGCGTTGTTTAACCCCTGAAATAAAAATACGGTTTTTGGCTTAATACGTTTAAATAGCCTTTATAAATAATATAAAAGAAAAAAAATTGAAAAACAAAAGAAAATTAACATTTTAGAGCGGGGATCACTTTTCTATATAAATTGAACGTAAAATGAGCACCCACTTTTTTGGCAACCGAGACATGTCACCTCTAGCATTTTTTCAAGTTTGGCGATCGGAAGGTGAGGGGGGGGGACAAAACATGACAAATACAATGTTTTTGTTGGTGGAGGCGGGAATTACATTTGAAACATAACGATAAATTTAATTAATTTTTATGAGATCATTCTGTACTTTCACCTAACAATTTCATAAACAAAACGAACCCCAAAATATGACAAATTCAATTTTTGCGGGGGGGGGGAGCATTACATTAGAAACATAAAATGGCGAAGAATTTAATTTAATTATTTTGGAATTAATTGTTGGTAGACCTTCATTTTTTTACGGATTAAACGACGCTTGGTCACGTCGTAAAAAATTACTACAAAATCTTTGATTGGCGAATGTTGAATATTTACGAAGCCGGTGCATTTGATGTCAACACGGCTAGGAGATAGGTTCGTCGATTTCAGAAAGCTGAAAGACACATGAGTGACAAAGCACTTACGGGCTTTTTAGCAACCAAGGCATAAAATGAAGCTGGCAAAAGTGCATTGAGAATGATAAGAATGATGCAGAAAAATAAGATCTGAAACACAAAATGTTGCTCGTTTTAATGGTACCACTCCCCACTTTATAGCTTTTTAACAATTTAATTTTTGAGTTAAAAAAAAATAGGAGTCCTTACTTTTTGGAACGAACCTCGTATAAAACTTCGACATCCTTCAACAGAAATGATCTCAACCGTTTCATGGCTTAATTAAATGAGAATTTTTTTGTTGTCTACGAATTTTATTTTTCTATAAAAAATATTTCATGCTTTTCAGTTTAGTAAATCCAGTTTTATTAAAACGGGTTATTTTTTAATATATACTACCTTTATCCTCGAGTAGCTTATGAGCATTGATAAGCAATAACTCATTAGTACATTTAGCGAGCTTGAAAGCTACTTACGCCTGAAAGTAGCCTGTACCTCTACAAGACCACTATTCGCCCATGTACGGAGTACTGTCGTAACATCTGGGCTGATGCATTTGCTACTAGTCTCTCGCTCCTTGACAAAGTTCAAAACAGAGTCGCCAACCTGATAGGACCTGAACTGTCATTTAAGCGTCAACCTCTGTCCCATCGACGTAATGTTGCATTCCTCTGCCTGTTCTACAAGTATTTTAATGGTGAATGCTCCGACGAACTACAAGCCCTTGTGCTTGTACTCATTAGACGTAAATACCCCGACAAATCCGACAAGCAGCAAAATCCCACCCCTACACAGTAGAGATCCCTAGATGTAGGAAAGCCTTTTACTTTGATAGTATTTTCCCCAGAATTGCTAGACTTTGGAACTCCCTTCCGGTTTCTTGCTTTTCCGACTGCACTGCTATGCAGAAGTTTAAGTGTAATGTGAACGGACATCTTGCTGCTTAATTCTCTATATAGTATCCTTGCAAATTCTGTCCGCGATAGTAGCCCCGTACATCAAAGTGACACTGTGCCTTGCTTGGGGTGAAGACGCCCTCTCCCCCCAAAAAAAACTTAACCTCGTGAAATAAGCCATCAATTTTCTGGATATATCACATATTAATACGGATGTAAATAATATAACAATTTGCCTTTTTTTATATATCCATATAAGCAGGGAGACCCAACGTTGCCCGGGATTGTAATGATGATCAACGAATATGTCACACTCCCATATTCTTATTGTCATCGAAATCGGTAAAATCGCTCATTTTTCAATCGGATCGATTCTTTCCTGCTGAAATTGAGGACATATCGCTGATCACCGAGATAAAGTTTCAAATACCTTTCTGCAATGACTTTGCCCACAATACATGGTAGTCAATATTGCACTGTAGAGAACCTATTGTTTATTTTATAAAAAAATATCTCTATATATAATGGCTTGAATTAAAGTTTAATGTGAAAAAGTCAAATACTATGTTTCAATTTTGCTCTAAACAGAATCATTAATTTCGAACGCGCCCCTGTCATATAAAAGAACCTACTGTTAATTTTATATGCTTGCCCCTAAAGGTTGTGTGGTGATAATTGCTTGAATTTAAATTAAGAATAAAAAAGTCAAGTATAATGGTGCAATTGTGCCTTAAATAAAAAACATTCATTTTGAACGCGCCCCTGTCATATAAAAAAAAACCTAATGCTGATTTTATGTCGGGTTTTTGGCTTGTGTAGCAATAACACTACACAAATACATTTGTGCTGTTAGGCTGTATAAGGTGTTAACCTTGCTCAAAATCGCCTGTTCTTACTTTCATCGGATTATTTCGATTGTCGATACTTATCGAAAACATTCCGATATGAAACCTATCTAAGGACGCCGTTAGGTACATAAAGTGCTTTCGTGTGACATTTCATAAAAATTGGCCCAGTTGTTTCGAGTTCATAGGGAACGAACTCACATGCACAGACACACACACACACACAAATTCGTTTTATATAATAGTAGAGATTTGCCGCGTTTCTCTTGAAAGAAGTGCCAATATATAACATTTCTAATTTGATTCCATCTCGTTAATTCCATCAACTAATATCAGACTTT